>NC_069730.1:18200152-18290152 GCF_027358585.1 Pangasianodon hypophthalmus | reverse complement strand
GGAAGAAACCACACATCCACATAAACAGGAACACTTATACACACGAGACAGCATACACTGTGGCTAATACTCCAATACGCACCCAATCTGCATGTACACACACACACACACACACACTCCTGCACTCTGTAAGTTGTAGACAGTGGAAAGGCTCTTGAGTGCCGTGTTGGCTGAAGTCTACAGGAAGTGGCTGGAGAGGATGATAGCCTTCTAAAATTACACGTGTTGTTTCGGGTCCTGGCATCGGGCACAGGCCGAGTAATCAACCTCCTCAACCGTGTGTGTGTGTGTGTGTGTGTGCATGCATCTGTTTTTTTATGTGTGGCTGGTTTATTTAAAGGTGTAGTTTGTCATTTTTTTATAGTCAGCTCTAGAATTATTCTTATATTAGACATTTTTCTTTTTTTTTTTTTTTTTTTTTACCCATTTTTACCAAATGGTGCCAACATTGCAAATTGCTTGTTATTGTTTTCAGTTGTTTTACAGATTGTCTCACAGTCAGCAGAGGGCCTTAAAAATTACAAACTACTCTTTTAATGTACCTACTTCAGTCAGAAACTTTTTTGTCATACATTCAGTGTTTCATTTATAAACGCTGATGTTACTAACCATAGTAATTGTAATAATAATCTTACCCTTAGCTGACCCTTAACACATTGAGACATAGTCAGCATGCCTGTGCTAGTGATGAATATAGAATTGTAGATAAAACCTCAATTCTTTTCATAAGTATCTATAAACCAGTCTTATTCATATTACACACACACACACATATATACATATATATATATATATATAAAACTTGAATGCATTGAGTGAATTGGTGTGTATGAGCATAGTGACTGGTTTGTTTTAGTTTCCTCTCTCTCTCTACATATATATATATATATATATATATATATATATATATATATATATATATATATATATATATATATATATATATATGTGTGTGTGTGTGTGTGTATGTATGTGTGTGCCTGCTGACTCTGAGGCATCAATCATTTCTCTATGTTCACTATGTGCTTATCAGTGTGCAGTTCATGGCCCAGTCTGGACATCTCGGCCATCTTTTACATTCCCTCAGGATTCTGTTCTCCTCTGGCCTTCTATTTCTGACCTCTCAAGGCCTCGGCCATTACAGCCTGAGACCTTTCATTACCGCAGCTTAATGCTTACTCACTCTAACGCCAGCACTTTAAACCTCACTTCAGGTTTACTGTTAAACCATGTACTCACAAAGCCTATGATTATTATTATTATTATTATTATTATTATTATTATTATTATTATTTTTATTATTATTCTACAACTGATTTAAGATAGTCTAGCATAATCTAGTTCTGAAACATTTTTAGATTTGTCTTGCCCTTGCTGGGTCTGTAGTGAGTAAGATACCGTTACTCACACTCAGATCCGGTTATAAGGGCAATCAGGGTGTAAGGGTAATTAATGTTTTTCCTGTTCCTGCCAGTCATGTTGGGTGATGATGAAATATCATACCGAGTTGCTGCCACAACTAGATCAATTTGGCCTTAAGGGATTTTTTTTCTGCCTACCATTCTGGTTCTCACCACAATTTCTGGTCTGTCATCTTCTCTAGAACCATGAGATGCTCACTTCAAGTGAAGGGAAGAGACATTTCCCTTGGTGGAGGAGTTTAATTCATTCATTCATCTTTAGTAAGCGCTTTATCTTGGTCAGGGTTTTGGTGGATCTGTAGTCTACTCCAGAAACATTGGGCACCTTGCATAGAAAATCAGACCTAGGGGTTATTTGGAGTATCCAGTTCATCTACCAGCATGTTTTTGGGAAGTGGGAAGAAATCGAAAAATGTTGATGAAACCCAGACAGACACTGAGAGAACATGCAAAACTCCCTACAGTATCCCAAGCACAGGATCAAACAGGGACTCTGGAGCTCTTATGGAGCTCTTATGAGTGATGGCAAAAGAGAACACTGATAGAGTCAGTGAAGTGGTAGTACAGCCACTGTATCCGTCTGTGATGGTGAAGCAAGAGTTCAGTTTTCAGATAAAGCTCACTGTTTGCTGGTCAATCTATAGCCCAATCCTCACTAGCTGTGGGTAATGACCAAAGAATAAGGTCATCAGTACAGGTGGCAGAAAATAACTTCTTCAGGGTCTTCAGTGTTCTCTGTGATAGTCTGAGGCACTCAAAGAGCCAAGAGAGCCATGGAGTAGTGCCTCTGCAAATTGGGAGGAGCCAGTTGAGAAGGTCTGGAATGTTACAAGGATGCCTCCTGGTCAGCTCACGCTAGAAATGTATGAGGCACGTCAAACCAGGATGGAGACCCCAGGACAGACTCAGAACCTGCTGCTGAGGTTATGTCTTACAAGGCTCAGGAACATCTAGGAATCTGTGCCTGGGGATAGAGAAGTCTGGGCTGAACTTGTACTGTGACCCCACTAGGAAAATGAATGAAAATCAAGCTAGCTTGCTACACTTTGGGCAATGCTATTTGCCTAACACAAGTCTGTAGATAAATGTTGTGGCTGCAAAGCCTTTTCAACCTGGAACCCGTTGGCCATGGTGTAGCCTTGGTTTCTCTGGTTGTTTTCTATAATTCTCCTCTGTTTGTTCTCTATCTATCTCTATCCCCTCTTGTTGACCCTCCACCCACCCGGCTGTCTGCGTTTCCTCTACCCACACCACAGCTCTGATAGCCTCCCTCTCCTGATCCCGACCCACAGGCTCCTCATACAAAGTGCCTGAAGAGCTGATAGCGAGTTGAAAAGAGAGCGCTGCTATCTGGCCTCATTGGTTCTTTCCACGATTACTACTGCTTGTGTGATTCAGTGGCGCCCACTCACGAAGGCACCGTTCACTACGAAATGGAGCCACTAATCACGGTTGTTTAAAATACAAAAGACAGTCAAACTCAGAACAGTATATCTCCTGCTGTCTAGTGTCTAATAAGATATAAGGACAATAGAAATGCTTACGACTTTCTTAGAAAGCCCAGAATAGCTGTACTGCTCACTACCTGATATCTTTTGCAGTGTGTAGATGGAGTAGCACAGACACAAGCACTTTTTAACACACAACTTTGCCAAAATGAGAAAAAGATACTGTAGTACACCCAAGTGAGAAGGAAAAGAGATCAAGATTTTCAGACTTAACCTCAAATAAGTGTTCCATCTCTAGCCAGAGATTAGCCATCACTATTTGAAAACATGTACAATATCTGACACACTGGAAAATATCGGAGAAAATGCTTACAGACTGTAAATCAACTGGACTGTAAATCAACTGAACTGCTTGTACTGCTCAACAGGATGATTTTATTACTCTTACCATCCTTAGGTGCCTTCTTCTTACACCACAACAGTTTGCCAATGCTAACAAATTTTGATTTATTTAAGGACAACATATTTTTTAAATTTATTTTTATAGCTGCATTAAATGTTGTGGAATGTCCACGAAACAAGTTCATTGCTGTCACTGTCCTGTTCAAACTAGACCATGTCACTCTGAAAGGGGCCGATCTTGGAAGAAGTGTAGACTGATAAAAAATTAACAGGACTACCTTTTTAGGTTAAAAATGTTTAAATCTCACAATGTGGAGTGCATGTGAGTTGTTAAATCATTTTGTTTGTGAATTGAATGAATAATTTGGAGTTTTTGCAATGTTTCGATCCACAAAATCATCGTGTTTCCGTCTCTGCTCTGTCTCTCAGGTGTTCAGTGGGAAGAGGCCAGATGGAGATTTCCAGCCACAGGCGACCAGCACTTTCCGGAAGCTTTCGAGCACTCCTCCGCCTACAGACGGCCAGCAGCAGGCCCTCACCTGCCTGATCAGCGAGAAGGAGCTGGTGCTGTGCGAGAAGCTTGGAGACGGCTCGTTCGGCGTGGTGAAGCGTGGAGAGTGGGTCACGCCGGGGGGAAAAGTGGTGAGAGGAGGAGGAGAGGGTGGATAAGTAATGTAGTGGGGGTGTTAACTATCAAGACCAGTAATTATTAATATACAAATTAATTGGACTTTATTTTGTCCAATTTATCTGGAGTAATTATATAAATATATTACAGTGTACATATATTGGACTTTTTTATTTGATTTTATAGAGATTTATTTATTTATTTATTATTTCTTTTCAGAAATCTGTTTTTATCAACCTTTGTAAATTTTAATGAGTAAAATTACAATTATATGCTCATACTTTTAGCCTTTATTGTTCACTCACATTTAACTCAGCCTGTCATATCATTTTTTTTTTCTTCATTGCAACATTGTCTCACTCCATTTATCACTCATTTTCTCACTCTTTTTCCCCCTCTCTTTTCCAGTTGAACGTGGCGGTGAAGTGTCTGAAGACGGACGTCCTGAACCAGCCGGATGCTCTGGACGACTTCATCCGTGAGGTCAACGCCATGCACTCGCTCGACCACCAGAACCTCATCCGACTCTACGGAGTCGTCCTCACACACCCCATGAAGATGGTAAACCAAACCGTGCATGGAAGTGTGCGCATTTTCGGTTTGGATTTGATTATCTGTAATGTTCAGAAATATATAATGTTCAAATACAATCAAAATTGTAGCCATTCAAAAGTTTGCACCCCCCCCATTCGAAGGCTATAAATATCTAATCTCTAATCACTATATATTTCCACCCTTTATTTTTATGATTTTAGTTATATATCTGTTTATCTCTGCTAGATTTCCTACATCATCTTCCTCATTGTCTTAATTTTCAAACTTTCTGTCTGTTGAATTCGCTGTGTGTGTTGGATCTTGTTGCCAAATACATCCCTATTTCTTTTTTTGCTTATTAGAATTCCTTTATTTTGTAAAGAAATGATAAAATAGAGGGACATTTCACCATGTGGGGTGCAAACTTTTGCTCTCAGTTGTATGTGCTTTTGTGAAGTCTCCATTAAATTACACTTGTCCAAGTAAAGGGGTGAAGAAGGTGTAAGAAAGTGTTGAGAAAGGAAGTAGTATATGATACGAAGTACAATTACGTACTGCTTCACATAGTCTTACAATCTCTTTTCTTCCCTTCCTTCCTCTTTTCCTCGTTATTTTCCTCTCCAGGTAACGGAGCTGGCTCCTCTCGGCTCTTTGCTGGACCGCTTGCGGAAGACCCAGGGCCACTTCCTCATCTCCACGCTGTGCCAGTATGCCATTCAGATCGCTAACGGTATGGCCTACCTGGAGACCAGGCGCTTCATCCACCGTGACCTAGCTGCCCGCAACATCCTGCTGGCTTCCAGCGAGCTCGTCAAGATCGGAGACTTCGGCCTGATGAGGGCGCTGCCCAGCAACGACGATCATTACGTCATGCAGGAGCACCGTAAGGTCCCTTTTGCCTGGTGAGTGAGGGAAGCGCTGGGAAAATGGCTGCCTCGTGTGTTAATGAGCATTGAGAAGTATTTGTGTACCAACGCTGTTAAAGGTGTCTGCTGTAGTAGTGGCAGTTGTAACCAATCAGCCAAGATGTTGCACTAAAGCTTCAAAGCTAATGTTGCTAGCAAGTAATGGAAGCTTTTTGCCTCCAGTTTAACATTGTGCAAACTGCATGCCTAAATCATCACACACACACATACACACACACACACACACCTCAAAGCTGTTTGTGCTGTGTGCAATGGTGGCAAACTGTCTGCTGATGAAAGTGATTCATGATGGATCTAGGTCTATCGTAGCAATTTTGAAAAGCATGTTTCTGTTTATGTAAACCCCATTTTCTGGATCACACTGACTGATGACATATGCATAACGTTTACACAGTTCTGTGTTTGTGTGTCAGGTGTGCCCCAGAGAGCTTGAAAACACGCACATTTTCCCACGCTACGGACACGTGGATGTTTGGGGTGACCCTGTGGGAGATGTGCACCTACGGTCAGGAGCCGTGGCTCGGCCTCAACGGCAGTCAGGTACCCAACACCGTTACCGCTCCACATCTTTCCCCATCAGCATTCAAGCAACACTAACCAGCACCTGTGTGTGTCGCTCAGATCCTCCATAAGATCGACAAGGAGGGCGAGAGGCTGCCGAAGCCTGAGGACTGTCCCCAGGACATCTATAACGTCATGCTGCAGTGCTGGGCACAGAAACCCGACGACAGGCCTACATTCGTGGCTCTCAGAGAGTTTCTGGTGGAGACCATGCCGACTGACATGAGAGCGCTGCAGGACTTCGACGAGCCCGACAAGCTGCACATCCAGATCAACGATGTCATCACAATCATCGAGGGCAGGTGTGTGAGTAATGAGATAATGACTAGTTCTGACCAATCAGAATTGAGAATTAAACAAAAATATTATACTGTAAATCGGACCGACTCCTGATGATATCTGTAGTACTCAAAAAAAAAAAAAAAAGTCTCATGATGTTAATTTATCACAATATCAATATAATTTTGCTATAAGAAGGTGCGTATACTGTTCTACTGCCCAGGGCAGAGAATTATTGGTGGCGAGGGCAGAACAAGCGCACACTGAAGGTGGGTCAGTTCCCCAGGAACGCGGTCACCTCCGTAGCCGGACTGTCAGCTCATGACATCAGCCGGCCACTGAAGAACAGCTTCATCCACACGGGCCACGGAGACACCAACCCTCACCGCTGCTGGGGCTTCCCGGATCGGATAGACGAGTAAGATACATAACATACACAGCACTGTGCTTTCATTTAATCTACCTGATGTACACTCTGATCCGCGATTTGTGATTTGACATTTTTAAATCCACAGGATTTAATTCCTCTAGAGTAGACTTTGCTACTCACTGAAAAAGAACCTACGGGTTAAGGAGAACATTTTTCAAAATCAAAGCCAGATGATGAACGTACTGCATTCAGACTGATGTTTTAGAAAGCTGTTTGTGGTGGTATTACAGGTGATTGAAAGTATCGTTTGTGGAATTAAGTTTATACATTAACGACTCAATCGGTTCCATCCTGAGCTCGGGTTACTATTTGTGTGGAGTTTTACATGTTCACCCCATGTGCCTGTGTCCAAAAACATCCCAGTAGGTAGAGTGATTATGCTAAATTACGCCCAGTGTTCCTGGGATAGGCTCTGAATCTATCTTAACCCTGACCAGGATAAAGAACTTACTCAAGATGTATGAACAAAAATGTTAAAACACTTTAGTGTAACTTTGTATGTAAAAAGTAACCAAATTAGTTGAAAATAGCTTATAAATGTGATAAATGGCTAGCACAGCAAGGATAATGTCAGACTTTGACAGCTAGCTTGACCATACTTTATATTTTATATCTCTATATTTTCATCTTAAGAACCCTTTAATCACTCTAAACGGACAGTCAGTAAAGTAAAATCACTGAGCTCTGTTTTTTTCTCAAAAACTCTTATTTTGACACAAAATCCCCCGTAGTATCAGGAACAAATGGCAGATCCTCTGGCTAATTAAAGTGGTATTGTGTTTGTGTGCAATCCTGCACCATGCATAACAAATACAGCACCAAATGAGGTAGAAAATACAGATTATCCATCACACACTCCACTAGAGGGCAGCACACTGCTACAGATGTTTCCTCCTACACTCTACATTGCTTCCCGTCCAGAGGTTTGTCCCAAACGCTCATCATGCCATTTCCTTCTTTCCACAGTCTGTATCTGGGGAACCCCATGGACCCTCCGGATGTCCTCGGGCTGGATCTGAATGCTCCCAGGCCCACGCAGCTTCCTGGGCGAACCAAAAGTATGTTTTCATCCTCTCTTTGAGCTTTAATTCACATTGGCTGATGCTGCTTTTTCACAGTCCCTAACATTTTCCCCTTTGCCTTTTCTTCTTTGGTTGCACCTGCATGTTCTTTGTCTGCACTTTATTTATTCCTTTCTTGGGCCGCTGTTACGCAGAGGATCCTCCCCCTCGGCCCCCTCAGCCTGCTGTGCTCATGAAGAGTAAGTTCGGTCCCTCGATCCATCCCTCCTAGCTTGTATGTTTTGCCCTTTTCAGCCTTGCTTCCTTTCTTTTCCTTTCCAAACCTCTCCTCAATTTCTCCAATTAAGCTCCTCCGAGACTGACATGAATAATAAATACACAGAAATCGTTTTTATGTTCCCTCATGTATAAAGTTTGTACTCTGAGCTCATGGTCCCTACCTCCTTTAGATTTATTTAACAGAATTTTTGCAGCAGGGTGTTACTGAGATTGCATACTTTGAATACTTATGTGCATTGGTGCTGATCTTAATTCCACTAACAGATGGATTTCATCTGCCTATATAAAGTATTCATTAGGGTTCTCAGTTTATACAGAATCACTTAGGCATCAACTAACACCTTTTGCTAATATACTAAAATGTAACGAAGTGAAAAAATAAACAGGGAACTTGACACAAGATTATAGCAATACATTATATATTGGTTTCCATCCAAGTAGTTTTTTGCATAAACATGTTTTGGCTATTTGACATGTTTGCTGATGTAGGCAATGAAAACTCATTTATATGTACAATTTTACATATTTTTTGTTGAGACATAAAAATGATGAGAAACTGGCTGATATTAGATAGATCAGTGGTCTAGAGATTCTTGCTGTCTGGATATATCTGTAAGTCTTGTAGTACTTTTTTATAGCCTTTAATAGTTTGATGCGAAAGAATTCACAAACAGTATTGTCTTTGCCACTAAGCTTCTCCTGTACCTCCTATAAGATTCTATATGTTTGTGTGACTTTAGAGCCGAACTACGACCCAGTCACAGAGGATGAAGACCTGACGTCCTCCGGCCTGAGGCGCCTCTCATTAAAAAAGCCCAACTCAAAGGGCCTGAAACTGAAGCCGTCAGCTTGGGTTTCAGCCACAAAGCAGAGCGATCGATCCATTTATGGCCTCCGAAATCCAGGAGGTGGTACTCCCACTGAAGTCTCTCTTATAGACTTTGGGGAGGAAATGTTCTCTTCTACCCCCTCTCCTGTTATAGAGTCCCAGGTCCCTAGTCTCGCTAGATTGGCCCTGGAGGCAGAGAATATCTTGGACTGTACCCCACCCCAGAGTCCGTCCCGGTCTCTGCCTCGGCCGCTCCACCCCACCCCAGTGGTAGACTGGGACTCGAGACCTCTTCCTCCTCCTCCAGCGTATGATGACGTAGCACAGGACGAAGACGACATCGAGGTGAGCTCGATCAACAGCACAGAGATAAGAGTCCCTAACGAACCAGGCTCTCCATGTGCCCCCTGCACTCCTGCATATGAAGATAAACTCCGATTAGAGGATGATCTCTTCCTCCCCAGCAGGCAGAGCCGGTCTCGCACCTTCTCGCAATCGGCCGAGATCTTCCAGGAGCTCCAGCAGGAGTGCATGAGGCATCTGAATGTCCCAGTAGGTTCCATAAGTCCCGATCCCTACCGTCAGATCTTCCTGTCCACCTGCGAGGACAAGCCCCAGGTCCCACCTCGAGTCCCGATCCCACCTCGACCTCCAAAAAGCACAGGAAGCGACTCTGCCCGCTGGTCACGTGACCTGTCTCCAGCCTTGTGCGGCGAGGACGAGAAGGAGCGTCCGCCCCAGATCCCCCCCAGGGATCCGCTGTCTCAGCCGGGCTCTCGCACGCCCAGCCCCATGAATCGTACCACACACTACCTCTCCACCTCGCCGGGCAAACTGATGCCCACCACACAGAGCTTTGCGTCTGACCCCAAATATGCTGCGCCCAAAGTCATGCAGGCCCAGGGCAAAGACAAGGAAGCAGGCAAAGGACCCTGCATACTGCCCATCGTCCGAGACGGCAAGAAAGTGAGCAACACGCACTACTACCTGCTGCCTGAGAGGCCCACGTACCTAGACCGCTATGACAAGTTCTTCAAAGAGGCTGAAGAGGACGAGAGGAGGCCGGTCAACACGGCTACAGTCCGACCCATGGTGCAACAGCAGGGAGACACAAAATCGAACTTCTCCTGTAATAATAACAGCAGCCTTCCAGCCAGAGCAGGCATCAGGAACTCCCTGAGCCTGAGCAAAGTCGGCACTGAAGGGCTGTGCAGTAGGGCGGAAGGAGCGGCTAATCCTGACAGAGTTAAACTGGTGAGTAAAGAGACAAAGTTATCACTATATAGATTAGGGCCTGAATAATTTAAATATTTGAGTTTTTTATAACATATATATGGATGATTGATAGTAGCTGCTCTCATTAGATACCAATAGGGAGCAGCAAAGAGAAGAGTGGGAAGAAATTTGCTCCAGACCCCTGGTTAGTGTGTGTCTATGTAAGACAGCTCTGATTGGAGGGTTTTGTTTGTGTTCAGGTGCAGGAGGCGGTGCACGGAGTGACGATTGAGGAGTGTCAAACAGCCCTGCAGAACCACAGCTGGAATGTGCAGAAGGCTGTGCATTATCTGAAGGTATTGTTCTCATCATTCAGTGTATCTGAAATGTAATAATAGGTAGTGAGACGAGGGAATTCTCTCTCAGCCCTTTTTCTCAGTTTCATGGACTGTCAAATCAATATTTCACACTATGAGATTGTTCATCTCCTTCGTTTTTGTCTCTGTTTCTCTCCACAGGTGGAGCAGCTCTTCTGTCTGGGTCTGAAGTCCAGGTTGGAGTGTCATAAGATCCTGGAGATGTGTGACTGGAACCTGGAGCTGGCCAGCACTCAGCTTTTAGACTCTTACGGCTCAGTCAAACAGAGGTAAAGCCGCCTTAAAAACGCCTCCCTCTAAACCAGCTACGTGAACCTAATGCTTTACATAAAGTCTTCTTTAACCAACAGTATATTGTTATATCACAGTGCTGTTGAATTCTCAAAACTGATTGGTCAGATGGTGTTGATTCATTTTCTATAACAGCAGCTTTGACAGTAATGCGGCTACAAATCACAGGTTTATATTAATGCGCTCATTCTAATACATTATCGTTTCTATAGTAACAGCTCATTGAGAGGGACTTGTATGGCAGACGTGCCACATAATCTAAGCCTTATAATAAATGATTAAAAATATATAATCGTTGATATGGTGAAGCTTTCTGTAAGGAGATGTTTAACAGTTGTGGAAGGAGTCTCCAGTTTTAGTGCTTTGTAAGTCTTCAGGACAGAGTGTCCACTTTCTGGTTGCCAAATTGTCTTATTAGAGAAGAAGAGAGGCTGGTGATGGAACAGCTGTTTATAGATGATATGACGTAAGTGAAAACAGGAACTAACTTGTTTCACCGACGCTCCGCAACATCAAATTTATACATCGACAAACATCATCTATAAATGGATGAAACGTATAACGTGTCTTCATTTAATAAATAAAAAAATTGCAATTGTTGGCAAGATGCTGTGGCAAGATGCTCCAGGATGTGCTGTTATAGGAAAATATTCAACTTCAGGGTAGTAACAGTAGCTCCGCTTCATTACACCACCTGTTGTTGATTATTTTACTACAATAGCATGACATTATTTCCATACTAATTTATAAGTGCTATGATATACAGTAGCACTGAGGTGCATTGAAATTGGTCACTTGCACATGGGAGCTGAGATCTAATATAAAATCATCCCTCACAGCTCTCCAGGAATAAATCCAAAATTCTGAACTGTTTGTCCAGTGTGCCTCTTCTAAAGTTTCAGTGAAGAGCTTTTCAGCATAGAAGTGTGACCTGGTGTAATTTAATTTCAGTCTGTTCCCTTAAAGGCTGCTCTATAATGCCTGTGGAGGCCTTTCTTTCGCATTTGCTTTAACTTTATTGCTTTCCGTTTGTCCCAGTTGGCCATCTGTGCGCTCTGTTCAGCAGTGTGCTGACTCCCACACAGGACTATACACCAGGAAAAAAACAGTCAGCACATTTCATTGTATTACTTTGAGTGAAAAATGCAGCACTTGCATTTTGGAAAGCTCTCTGCCTTGTTTATCTTTTTTTCTTTTTTTTCCCTTGTGATGTTTGAAGAAAATATTACCTCATCTGACGTTTCTGAGTTCTCTCTCTTATTCAGTCCTGTGTATGTGTGTGTGTGTCTCATTTTATAAGTTGAGCTAATTCACATGGGCCAGTTATCTCCTTTATTTCAGGCAGATGCTATATAAGGAATAAAAGAAAGATTAACAGTACTAACATTTTTATTATTTTTTATGAATTAAAGTCATACTTTTTATAGTTTTTATAGTTACATTTAATGTTGTGGAACATCTGGAAACAAGGGGGAGTTCCTGTTCTCACTTGCGTTATAGCAGCTATAAACAGTTGTTTCATCACCAACTTCTCTTTTTGTCTCTCTCTAGAAGTTAATAAAACAAAAAACACAGCGTGTTACGTTACCGAGAAACCACAAAGTGTAAACTCCTCTGTCCTGAAGATGCCGGAAAGCTTAAAGCTACAGGTTTACCCGTGACTGACACTGGAGACTCCTTCCATAAATGTTCCTTATAGAAAACTATCAATAAAAATATCATCGTTTATGTTTTTTAAATCCGTTTATGTAGAGAGTCCCATACAGGTCCCTGTGTAAGTTGTTACTATAGAAATGATCACGCATCAGAATATAAAATATATAATATAAACCTGTTAGAGCTCCATTTTTTTTTCTTTTACAGGCGATAAGGAAACTCCACAGATGAGCACATCTTCACCTTCGTCCTCATCCTCCCCTCATCAGAGACTGAACTGAAGGCTGTCTAGAGAACTCTAGGAACGAGGGTCTCCCCCTCCCAAAGCTCGAGTTCCCTCTCTCTGCTATACCAAGGGACTCGCATTGTGTCTGTGTGTATCCTCAGAACCGAGCGTCTTCCTCCAGAACCCCTCCTCAAGGTGCACTACTGAGTTCAGAGGTCAAATGGCTATTGAATTTTATTTGCTCTCTGTCTTGAACAGAAAAAAGGTTGAAACCAAAGTGCTGCTGGTCCGTTCGAGGTTTTTTTTTTTTTTTAATTTTATACAGAGATTTATTTGATAAATAATAAAAGGAGATTATCGGATGGAGAACTCTGAGATAGTGTAAAAGTAGTGTATATATTTTCAGAGTTTAGTTGTAGAGTTTATATGTTTGTGTCAGATGGTTCTTTTTTTAATGTCCATTTCGGTCAACTGCAACAAGTTTATTGAATTTGTTTCCGTGTTGTGTTCTTTCCTTATTTCTTTAGTTGTCCTGTTATTTTTTTTTGATATTCCGTCCAAAATTGTTGTGTTAAAACCTTTCCTTACCCTGCGTTTGCAATAGCTAGTGACGAAGTTCCCTATTTCCTTCAATTTGCGTCAGATTTCTAGCAATAATGCAAATTATTTGTGACGTTGTAATGCGAATACTTTTAATAAGACGTGTTCCTCATTTCCTCATACGTTATCATCACATCTATGTAATGTCATCAGTGTTTAATGGAATGTTTGGGGAATAATTTAATCCCAGACGAGCACTCTTAATAGTTTGTTTGCACAGCTAGCTAACTTTAAAACAGCACCTTTTTAAAACGGATTTTGCATTGCGCATTTCAGTTCATAACTATGAAACCAAGTCCTTGATTTATTAAAAATATTGAAGCAGCTAGGTAGTATTGTGCTTAGCCTAGCTAATCTTAGCTAGCTACTCATACTCATATAACCCTTGGTATACACTGATGTCATCAAGTGGAAGTGATTGGTAGAAGTAAATGCTGTGCCCAGAACAACAGACGAATCCATGATCATGTACTATTTAGGGGAAAAAAATCACGGTCACTGAAGCAGTAAAGCAGAAAATCCAAGTGACCTTTTTGACCAAAATTACAGCTTGGTTTGTTCAACGTCCACAAAATTCTCTATGTGACATTAGCAGAAGTAACACTGTAGTACATATAAATTCAGCAGGCTATACAGGGCTAGCTTGTGTTTCCCAAGACTAGGATAAAGAAAAAAAGCTAGCTAAAATAATAAGGTATGGCGAGATACCTAGCTAGTTACGTGCATTAATACTGACACAAACAAGCATAATTTCTAAGTAGCGGAGGACTCGGTGTGGCTGTAGTCATTACCGTTATCTAAGGCCTTCAACAAAAAGTCAACAAGTCGTTGGGCAGCGTTCTGCTATGAGCCGTGGGGCTTTGTTTTCACATCACACGTGAATATTATTCTAATCTGGCTACAACATCGATGTGCGTCACAGCGCATTATCTATAAAAAGACATACCAAATAAAACCTTTTGTTTTGGGAAAATCAGTAATGAGTCATTTTTTTTCTTTCTCTGGTTGTTGAACGAGAGAAGGGAAAAAAGTAGGCCAAGTGTGCCTTCTTTTCAACCAGGCAACTATCAATAATAAACGAATAGCCTGGGCACTTAATCTTGTCTTGGACACCGAGGCTACTGATTTGTCCAACCCTGCTATATATTTGATATTGGATTCTGGATATATTCTTAGAACATAGAAGCTAGTCACCCAAAAGAAACACACATGGATCGACAGCAGTGACATGTTGTTCGTTAGCGTGAACACAGGGTTAAACTTAAAGGGCAAAAAATTGCTTACACCTCCTCCATGTGCCTCCGTGTGCAGTACCATACGTCTGTATGTTTCCAGACTGAACACAAAGAGAGTGGAGCTGATCGAAATCCTACAGCTCAGGTGGTCCGTTCCATGGACAGCGCATTCGCACAGCTTTAATATGGTGCAGTGTTGAGAAGCACAATCAAGTGAATGAATGGCCTTAAAGGAATACTCCAGACTTCGATTAGTGAACATTCTCATGACATTCTTTTACACTACAGATGTGATAGATAAAGCTGAGGTTGGAAAACACTTGTCAAGTATTCCTTTAATTCAAAACAAAAATCTACATGCTGTTACTCCATGATCATTGTTTGCACTTACCTTACCTTGCTTTCGTGTGTAGAAAACCATTGAGTGACCATAACAGTCATGCTTTTTTTTTTGTTTACCCTTCTAACCAATCAGGTTGCAAGATGGAGGGCAAACGAGAAAAACAAACATGGAGTACAAAGTCCTAGTCTTATTAGGGAGTGAATATGCTGGATGAGAACATTTCTAGTGTTGCAGTGTAACTAAAAAAAACTATATATACAGTGAGAGTAAAAAGTATTTGATCCCTTGCTGATTTTGTTGGTTTGCCCACTAATAAAGACATGATCATTCTATACTTTTAATGGTAGATGTATTCTAACATGGAGAGACAGAATATCAAAATGAAAATCCAGAAAATAACTTTAAAGAATATATATTAATTGATTTGTATTTCATTGAGGGAAATAAGTATTTGATCCCCTAGTATGCATTAGGAGTTCTGGCTTTCACAGACCAGTTAGACACTCCCAATCAACTTGTTACCTGAATTGAAGACACCTGTTCTAACTAATCACCTGTATGAAAGACACCTGTTCACAGAATCAGACAATCAGACAGATTCCAAACTCTCCAACATGGGTAAGACCAAAGAACTCTCTCAGGACCTCAGAGACAGGATTGTTGACCTGCACAAATCTGGAATGGGCTACAAAAACATTAGCAAGATGCTGGGTATTAAAGTAACAACCATTGGTGCAATTGTGAGAAAATTTAAGAAGTATAACATGACCATCAATAGACCTCGGTCTGGTGCTCCACAGAAGATTTCACCTCGTGGGGTGGCAATGATCATGAGAACTGTGAGAAATCGGCCTGCAACCACACAGCGGGAGTTAGTGAATGACCTCAAGGCAGCTGGGACCACAGTCACCAGGAAAACAATTGGCAACACTTTGCGCCGCAATGGATTAAAATCCTGCAGTGCCCGAAAGGTACCCCTGCTTAAGAAGGCACATGTGCAGGCCCGCCTAAAGTATGCCAATGATCACCTCAAAGATGTACAAAGTGATTGGGAGAAGGTTCTGTGGTCAGACGAGACCAAAATTGAACTATTTGGCCTAAACTCTACTCGTCATGTGTGGAGGAAGAAAAATGCTGCCTATGACCCCAGGAACACTGTGCCCACCGTCAAGCATGGAGGTGGAAGCATTATGTTTTGGGGGTGTTTCTCTGCCAAGGGCACAGGGCTACTTCACCGCATCAGTGGGAAGATGGATGGAGCCATGTACCGTGCAGTCCTGAGGGACAACCTCCTCCCCTCTGCCAGGAAGTTGAAAATGGGCCGTGGTTGGGTCTTCCAACATGACAACGACCCGAAGCATACAGCAAAGGCAACAAAGGAGTGGCTCAAGAAGAACCACATTAAGGTCATGGAGTGGCCTAGCCAGTCTCCGGACCTCAATCCAATCGAAAATCTATGGAGGGAGCTGAAGGTCCGAGTTGCCAAGCGACAGCCCACCAACCTTAATGATTTAGAGAGGATCTGCAAAGAAGAGTGGGCCAAAATTCCCCCTGATATGTGTGCTAACCTTGTGGTTAACTACAACAAACGTCTGTCCGCTGTGCTTGCAAACAAAGGATGTGCCACCAAGTATTAAGTGCTTTTGGCTAGAGGGATCAAATACTTATTTCCCTCAATGAAATACAAATCAATTAAAATATATTCTTTAAAGTTATTTTCTGGATTTTCGTTTTGATATTCTGTCTCTCCATGTTAGAATACATCTACCATTAAAAGTATAGAATGATCATCTCTTTATTAGTGGGCAAACCAACAAAATCAGCAAGGGATCAAATACTTTTTACTCTCACTGTATATATATATATAGTCGCACAAGCGGCTCAAATACTCTAGATTTTCCGTCTCCACAGTTACAGCAAAGAACCTCCTCATCACCAGAGCTACACCAATCTTTATTTCATCTGCATTATTGATGATGATAAAACTAATCTAGAGAGCAAGCTAGGCTAGTTAGAGAGCTGATACTAGCTAGGACTGCTTATGGTTACAGTGTGTATGTCACATGTATCATGTTGGTTAATGTTTTTTTTTGTTTTTTTTCCCTGTATATCAGCACAGAAAGTGTTCTGGCAAATGTTCTATTTAAAACAAAAAGTATGAAAGCACCCTGAGATGTTAAAAAGCGCTTCTGCCAGTTATTTTCTTTTCCAGGTATTTTCTGACTGCTTTACAGTAATAATCAGTTGGACGTAGCTGTTAGGGACCAGCGTTAGAGATACTGAAACACAATCAGCCACATAAAGCAATCTCACACTCATTGTGTAGGTGACTCCATCAGTCTTGGACTCATTTTATTCCCCTGACAGTGTGTATTGTGTTGGATTCACTACATTAGTGGTCTAGCACTGAATAATCAGAATAAACACGTAGTCACCCCTGATCAGACAGATTAATTAGCCTCCATTATGCTGTATTTATGAGACTGAAATGACCTTGTGTTGTTCTTTTCACACGGTGTCCTCCTCTTCCAGCTTTAGCAAACTGTTCGCTCTTCCATGTTCCTGTTCCTGTATTTTATTGTGTTTAAATTCTGTAAAAGGTATGTTCATGCAGATATAGAATTTATATACATTATATATATAAATACATATTTTTTATTAAAATTAACAATTTTTATCTTTTTCTATAATCTCGTCTTTATCCTTTGTTGTGCATGCTTAAATACATCATTTCAAGAGAAAGCCTTTATTAGATATTATGACGTATGTTAATTTCCAAAGTTGATTATTTTTAACATTAACATCATGTTCCGAAGTGTTTTATTCCTCCAATACCACAACAATTTGCCAATGGTTAATTTTTTATTTATTAAAGAACAGCACATATGTTTTATCTCTTTATATTTATACTTAATGTTGGGTACCTTCCACAAAACAATTTATCACTTACGTTATAGCAGCTATAAACAGTTGGTCCCTCATCAGTGTCTCTTTTTTGTCTCTCTTGAAGACAAAAAACCCCCAAAAAACACAGCTTGTCATGCTGAAACCGCAAAGTGCCAACTCCTTTCCCGTGTTGGAAAACTGACTGACTGTTACAAGACGCTGAAACTGGAGACTATGCTAAATAAAACTTCACCATATCAATGATTATACGTTTTCTGTTGTTAAATAACAGCAAGTTTTTTACATCCTTTTTTCATTAGTCTCGGATTATGTGGTGCATCAGCCATACAAGTCCCTGTGTAAGTGGTTACTATAGAAACGATAATGTATTCAAATGAGCGCAAGTGATTTGCAGCTGCACGACTGTCACAACTGCTGTTATAGAAAATTAATTAATTAAATTTAATTGATTAATTAATTAAAATTAATTAACACCTTTTGACCAATCAGATTGGAGCATTCAAAGCACTGTGGAATCAGTTCGAATGTACCGACTATATCCATGAATTATGGTAGATATTGCATAGCTTAATAATGTTGATTAATGGAACTACGTGTGCATATATGAAGATTTTGGTCTTGATTTATGGCAAAATTAAATTTTGTGAGACAGACGTCTGTTATGTGTTAGCTACATTAGCCTTGTAGCTAATGTAACGTAAGCTAACGTAGCTTCAGTGCAAAATCAAAGAAGCAAACATCAGGCATCAGCCTGTTTTGAGGTAAGTGAAGTATTGTGGAGATTTTTGTTTCTAAAAATGACTAAAATTCTTTAACTTGGTTTAAAGTGTGCTGTTTTAAAGGCAGTACTGGTGCGAAAAACAAAAAAACCCATTGAGCGATCGGCATTTTCTGTGGGTGGAAATGGCTTGTTGATATCCTGAAATGCTTTTCTGCTCACCATGGTTGTAAAGAGTGGTTATTTGATTTACAGTAGCCTGCTTTTCAAGGTTCAAGGTTTAAGGTTCTTTATTTGTCACATACATATTACATACATCTGATGTAGTGAAATGTTTTCCTTAGTGCCTCATCCCACAGTGCAACAATGATTCATAATAAAAACAGAATAAAATAAAATCTAGTAGACTATATGTTAAAAAAAAAAAAAAAAAAGTTTTAGCTGCCTTTAGAGGAATGAAATGTAGAATATGAATATGCTTAAATAGAATATTAAAGAAAACCGATATACAGAGCTGTAGTGTGCAAAAAATTCCCATAGTGCAACTGTTTGTGTATAGAAATACACAGAGCTGTACAGTGTAAGAGTTTTTTATGTAGTGTATCAGCTCAGACCAGTCCTCTGACCTCTCTCATTAAGGTGTTTCCGTCCAGAGAACTGCAGCCCACTGGACGGTTTTTTGTTTTTCGCACCATTTTGTATAAACTCTAGAGACTATTGTGTGTGAAAATCCCAGGAAATCAGCAGTTCCTGAATTACTCGGACACCAACAGCCGTGCCATGGTTAAAGTCAGTGAGCTCACATTTTCTCTGCATTCTGATGTATGATGTGAACAGTAACTGAAGCGCTTATCCTGTATCTGGGTAGCAGGTGATGGGTTAAGGCTTAATTGATCAGAACTCCATTTGATTAAAGGAGGTTGAACTTTTGGTGGCTACTTTATATTCTGTGAACAAACAAAAAAAAAAAGTTAGTTTTGTATTACCCACACAAAGATGGCTCCCTTCCCTCTTCTTTCATATTTACTCACAGAAAAGATGGCTCGCTTCCTCCTTCTTTTGTATTTACTCACAGAAAAGGTGGCTCGCTTCCCTCGTAGCTTTTGTGTGCTGGCTTTATGATGAAGCATCCACTGCCTCGGCCCATTTGTCTTACTGATCTGTGCTATTGTTTCAGCATAGCTAAATATTAATAACTGTCACCAGGATAATTACACAATGCAGGAGAACTATACATGAGCCATCACGCTCTCAGATACCACTGCAAAGCCTTTTATACTAGCAGACGTTGCTAATAAATCTGAATCGATTTGTTTTTTTTCTTCTGCTGCCCTCTAGGAGTCTGGCATTTTTTCCCCAACTTATTTTAATCACGGTATTGAAGAATAAATACAAGTTTACCAGAAATGACATTGATTATATAAGGAATAAAATACTTGGGGGAGCTACGGTTATAAGAAAATAATCAACAGGGTGGTGTAATGAAGTAACTGTTACCCCCCAGAAGTTGATCATTTTCTTATAAAAGCATGTCCCGAAGTGTTCGATTCCTCCTATAGTGCAGCAATTTGTCCACAAATTTGTAAGAATATGACATAAAAAGTCATACATTTTATGTTTTCAGGCTGAAGATAGCTCCTTAGCGCAAACAACTGGTTGAATGTTTGAAGATTTATATGGAGTTGTTTTTGTAACCAGCAGATGAACTGATTAGATTTTAGAATCAATCCAAACAGAGTCAAGGTCACAGCAAGGTCACATGTCTGAAATAGTTTTTCTTCAATAGCGTCCTTCCTGTTTGACGTACTGAGAAGCTCTTTACACAGTCATGTTCAGGAAGTCAAGGCCCATTTTCTGGCTATCCACGAATTTTGAAGTATATTTTAAGGGTTATCACTTACATTATAGCAGCTATAGACATTATTCCCTCATCAGCCTTTTTTCCCCTCTTTCTCTCTTATTAACTTGAAGTTAATAAGGCAAAAAAAAAAAAAAATGCAGAAGACTGTTCTGAAGACTTTCCCATGGTGGAAAACTTTAATGTCCAGCTTTACCTTTGATGTTACAAAGTGAAAACACTGGAGACTCCTTACACAAATGCTGAATAAACATCTCCTCAAAGAAAATTCCATTATATCAATGAACATATATATATATATATATATATATATATATATATATATATATATAATTTTTTGTTAATCCATTTATTATGCCTAGATAATGTAGATTGTGAATTTGTTACTGTAGAACTTATAATGCATTAGAATGAGTGCATTATTGTAAACCTGTGATCTGATTTTTTTTTCCAACATATGATGTTTTCACATGTAGAGCATATGCTTTTATTTTTCCCCTAGTCCCCCCCCCCCCCCCATGACTCATTTATGATTTATTACAGATTAATTAGCACCAGTTCAATGTTTACCAACCATCACTTTCACAGCATCCAGCTACTTTAAATTTCTACTTTGGTTAAAAAAATGAATAAATAAAGAGCATTCTTTATAGAAAAGAGAGACAGATAAGACATAGGGCTTAATCTCTGAGTGATTACTCTCCAAAACCAACGAGTTGTAGTTCATCTAGTGAAGTGTATCAGTGGCTCATGGATTGATTTGTGCATCTTTAGCAAAGGCAAGCCTCAAAGCTGCTTCAGTAGATTAGTACCGGATCATTATAGAAATCTTAATCTCTGGGTGTAGCATGTCGGCTTCAATTAGCCTGTTTTTTTAAATGTTGTGACTTTATGTATAAAAGGAAAAAAAAAGTGTAGACCTGAAGCGATTTGCACACTTTTGTAATGTTTAACAGCTGCACTGTGGTTCATTCATGCTGTGTGTTATCATTATACGTGTCGTAAAGCTCTGCATGAGCTTGCGTTGTCAATTTAAGAAAAAAAAAAGGTTTTTCCAATAGCAAACGAGACAATTCAAAAATAGTTCATAAACACCCCAGGCCGGGATGTAATGGCATGTTCCCTATAAGTCTTTAATATTCAGAAAGTAATCTAAAAGTATTTTACATAATGTACAGCTCTAATAAGATAAGATTTCTTTAAGGAAACACTTATAACTCCCAGAATTCATGCTGTTGGTTATATTAGAATCCAAAATAATGAGCCTTTTACAATAAATGCTTGAAAAAGGGCATGATGTTACTCCATCTCATTATACCATCGTAGTAAGCAGGAGTGTTAAGCAATATGACTGCTCTGTACCAGACTTTATTTTGCTTGATTTTGCAGATTCAGAACAAGTACCTTGTGCTATAGTTACAGCATGGAAGCACATTAAATTTAAACATACACAAGAAATGAAAACTCTTGTTTTGCCAAAGTCAGTAAGAAGTAGGTCTTATTTTCTTTTCCTGGTTGGTAAACCAATGATTAAAAAACACAAATAACCCAGACACAAAATCTCCTTGGTTGTCTACAACTGTAAAGACAATAGAAACATGTTGCAGGAATTTCTCACTGGTTAAAGTGGTCTACTGATCACCAGGTTCGAATCCCAGCACTGTGTTTCCACTCAGCGAGACTGTTAACCCTCTCTGCCCCAGGGTCACCCTATCACACACAAACGAAACAACTTCACTGTGCTGTACTTGTACATGTGACAATAACTGCTGTCTTTGTACTATTTCTGTTTGTTTTTTTGTGCATTATCATCATTTGTGCACAGGCTATAGTTGTAATGATATAATTAGTGTCGTACATCTGGCCCCTGAGTGCTGAGACGTGAAATCTTCTGTCTCTATGACTCAGGTTAAAGATATTACTTACTTGAATTACTTGTTCTTTCATCTGCTCTGCTTTTTTGCAGCTATAATCACCGCTTACGGGATCCGTGTAGCCACTGATTCGTTGTTCTCAGGCTAACCGTTCACAGTGTGTACCAGCATCAGCAGTTCGGAGTGAATGAGTATCCTGAGAATAAGAAGCACTTATGACTTGGGACAGTTCGAGCTTTTAGTGTGAATTGTTTTTCCCCTCTCATCCCTCTCCTTTGGTACACCAATGCTGCATGGCCGACATTTGCATATTAAAACATGACTTTGTGATGCAATAACAATCATCTGTCACATGTTCAAGTAATTACGTTCACTCGGGTTTTCCAATGACATTTTTTGCTATTAGTTTCTTAAACTAATGCAGCGAAACCACTGCAGTGATCATTTTCACACTTTGACCAGGATTTAAAGGGATCCAGTGTATGAATTGTGCTCCTCAGGAATCTGTGTCTCTAATTTAGAGACATGCAGAATCTATGCCAAGGCAATGTTGTAGCATTACTAAAATTTCTAGACATATTCCTGTTAAGTAATTATGATCGATTTGCAAACGATAAACATGTCTGTATAAATCACCAAGATTAGTAGGTCACATGACCATAACATGTATCTATGCTGTACCTGTGTTAGGAACTCAGTAACTTACCTAGAAACCCTCAGAAACTTTGCTTCTCTGACAAGTACTTTTAAGGTAAAATGTGTTGTAATCTTTCCATATGTATGCGCACACAGAAAATTAAAATGACTGACATGATGGATTCAGATGGGACTAAAATCCCAGAAGTACACCTGTAATAATTACATTACCCCACCTCCCCGTGTAAAACTAACCCTGTCCAAAAAAAGGGCTTATGAGACTTTTTTTCCTTTAATTTGTAATTGTATGTAATTGAGACCATGCATTTTACATGCGCTCTGTTACTCCTTAGCCATATATCAGCATATATATCTTACACTGGAGCTTGACATATTCATGAACTCCAATTTTATGCTCTACTTTACTGGTTAGAACACCCAATCCCAGAAGCATTTACTATTTTCAGCATTTCCCAAAGTTTAGCTCAATGGAACCCCAAAGCTTTGCAGGTGACACTTTAATTCTTTGTAGATTTTATTTGGAGAACCTCTTTGCTTTCCTATCAGGGCATTCTGGTAGAAACACCAATCTTCAACCCCAGAGAGAACAAATCTGCTGAAATTGTGACCGAATAATGCAGAAAATGGGGCCATATTTCATCAGCACACAGTGGACCAGAGCACCACCAATAAATCTACTGTGGAGAACCATGTCTTATAAAAGATCATTGTATGAGATAACTAGCACCAATCTCTGGACACCACTTTTCTGCCCTCGTTATATGGTCTGCTCCTTCGATTTGCCCCAGGCCAGCAGGAAACATGAACGCATGCATGCTCGTGATGGGCAAATCGACTTTAATTAGAACAGCACTCGAGGCTATTCTGTGAAATTTGCATCAGTTCAAGAGATTTTACTGGACATGTCCTGATTTTGATGCTCCCTGCTATGGACCAGGGCATGTGAGTGCATGAGGCAGCATTCAAGCATTCAGGAAGACCTTTTGTTAGAGACCTAGATACCTGGCAGAGTGTGCACTAGTGTGGGGCTTTTTCCATTGAGTCAGTGCAATAAGTGCCAACCCTTTGGCTCCCAAACTGCAGTTTTGTTTTTTTGAACTGGCCAAGTTTGCAATAATGTAACACAGTGAACTCTCCTTCAGGTAATAGAACTCAGCAAAGTGGCCTTCATTCAGATGAATAAATGTAATAAATTAAAAGGACAGCATTAGCAAGGACTGTCCTGGCATCACTTTCAAGTGCACTCAACCATTCATCTGCATGAGCCAAAGTTCAAGGCAAAGTTATAACACTATAAACATGCATAAATTTGCCTCCTACTGATTTATGAGAACGTCAAGAGTGCCGCTGTCCTGCTTTTCTTTGTAATGAGGTCTTATGAAATTTTAAGCTCTGGTGTTATCATCCTTAGCTGCACATTACATACCTAACATTAGCTAGCATTACATACAGTACAGTATTTATATGATGGTGTGTCATCCAAGCATTTCCTTCCCTGGCTCTTTAAGTTGTAAAAACGTATCTACTTGATTCGTTATGTAAAATCAGGCATTCAAACAATTCAAAGTTTTATACGGGTTGCGTTTATATACCTGTCCAGGAGCAACGTCGCTAACTCTGTTTCCAGCTAAAAGTACTACCAGTGTTTATCCTGGTTTTACTGCATCATTTCTTGTTAGGGTTTTTTTTTTTTTGAAGCACAGCATGTGTGCTTCAAAAACACAAAAAGAAAAAACACAAAAAGAATACTGGACCGTAATGCAGTTTTTTTTCTTAGCCATGTAATACACTTGTGATGAGGTCGTGGCTTAAACAAATATCTTTTTGATCATATTCTACCTATTTTGCAGGTTATTCGTACAACTAAGAAATAGACTATAAATCACATCTAGTTACATTTCTTTAAATTAATCAACTGACCCAAAAGACGATACTGGTCCTTTTTTTTAGGAAAATAAATATGTTGTTTTTTTTTGTTAATGTTAAAGTTAATGTCACTTTAACACTGGAAAAGTATGATTGCTAATTTGCTTTTCTTCCCAAATCATTCCTTTAAGCAGCACTGGCTTTACGTTAGTTCCAAAGAATTTAATCTCGCTAATGAATAAAAACAGGCTCAGTGATGAGGGGTGTCCAGTGGATACACTCTGAAGTATCGGTTTCCTTCAACCAGGGCTCATAAATCTAAAACGTCCCACTTCTCTTGCTTTGTTCTCAGATTAATGTATATTGGCAGAGACACAGTCCTCACTTGGTCCTGGCAAACGGACTCAGCTTTATTGTGTTTCCCCCCTGAATCACTCGCTTCTCATGAATTCACACATTAGACAGAAGAAACGAGTATTGACTCCACTTTAAAGATCCTGCTCTAAAGCAGAGCCTGTTTGCCAGGTCCAAGTGGAGACAGAGTCTAAGCCTGAGACTGGAGTTTACAATATTCTGAATTATACTGCCAGAAATATAACATTTTATGAGATTTCTTTTTAGGAGTGTTCAGGAAACTGAACCTGGCTGCTACTGAGTAAAACTACAACCAAAAAAAAAAAAAAAGTGTGTAAAAAGTGTGTATCTTGGCACTGGATGTAATCTCTGGAGTGTATCACCTCTCTGCCAGAGCGATGTGAGATGGCCTGATGACTACAGAAACATTGAGATGGTGCAGGGGTTTGATTGGGTGATAGGTGGTGGTGGTGATGATGATGATGATGATGATGATAGAGGCTTGTTTACTTCCAGATTTTATACGGTTCCTGCTTCCTGATTACTCTGTGCACCAATCCCTTGTAATTAGTCCTGTTTGGCTGCTTTCACTCTTGGTATTTTTTTTTTCCAGAAAAAGTGCTGGCTGGAGTGACTTAAAAAAAAAAAAAAAAACAGCTTATGCAACACACTCATGCAGCTCATGCAACACCACTCTTATCGTCCTAACTAGTATCAGCGAATTAAATAGCCTAACTTGCTCTTTAGATTAGATTTATTATGTAATGAGGTTGTTTGCCTTCACTGTAGCTTTGGGGACAGAAAATCAATAGAATTTAAGCTCTTATTTTTAGTTAAATTATAACATTGGAATATTGTCAGTGAAATCCCTTCCATTCAAAATGTCATAAATCTCCTGAAATTTGCTCACCAGCACTTTGTCCTCCATGTCTGTTTTTCCTTGCTTGCACCCTATCTTACGACCTGATTGGTTGTCCTTTTCTGAAAATGTGGCCTTTTTTCAGTGTGGAACCTTTACTGTGAGCATGAAATTACATGCATGACATACACTGGTGGGTGAGAAAAAACACCAAGTGTGAACTGCAGAGAAAACAGAAACTTCACTGACCGTGTCGTGCACATGGCAGTTGGACAAGTCCACGGACAAACACACTACATTACTAAGCCTGTGATTGGTTGTTACAAACTAGGTGTTTATTCCAAGATGTTTGGCTCTTAAGAGCGACTGTCTTCTTCCTGTGGACATGGAAATTGTCATGCAATTTTAATAGTGCCATCTGCAGTACTGGAGCACTCGTACACTACGGCAAATACGAAACTGCAGAGAGTATTCAAAGGTGGTTTTGTCTGATCACAGCCCTTGCATGTTGTCTTTGAGGCCTTTAGTTAGCATGTGTGTTTTGTAAAGTCTTGCATATTTCTGTACTTTAATTCTAAGTCAAGGTTACACACTCATAGTTGGTTTTGACCCTTTGCCTGCTTATGAGGCAGGCCTGTGTTCTGAATAATGTCTGCATACTAAAAAGATCTCAGCAGTGGCTGATATAATCTTCCATCATTGCCTTAATCTAGTATCCAATACTGTAAATCTTCAAAACGATTCAAGAAGTGATGAATTGGAATGTGCAATATTCCTTGAATCTAAACAGAATCTGAGCTCATTTCCTCTCCTGCTACACCCTGAACAGGTGGTGTACTCGATAAGTCACAGCTCCTGAAGTTAAATTAAACACTGAAACACCAGACACTCCAGTGTGTCCTCAATGTAAATCAGTTCCAATTATTCCACACCCTGTTTTCCTTTTATAATCATTGCTGATTGAGTCTTCCCCTAGTGCTGAAGTAATCATGGTTATGTCACACTCACTACTAAGGCTATACTCTTTACAGGTCTCTCAGTGAGTACTTACTGAGATATTCCATGGATGTGCAATATCGAGCCTGATATAAATTGGCCCAGAAAGACTTTATTATTGGTCTATTTTTGGTCATCATGGTCCACAGTGATGTTACCTCAAATATGAGGGAGTTACACTCAACAAAAACAGGCCCAGCTGTGTGTTCTACGCTGTGCTGTCAGTCTGTGATTACACTAGAATTTCTTGCATGAGTTCCTGTGGGCATGGCACTCTAATCAACAGTCTGGGACTGGAGGAGGTAAATTATGCAAGCTGTATGCTAATTCAGCTTCATTTGGACAAAGAAACATGGCTATGGCTCCCAAGGGGGAGATCCAGGGGATCTTGAGACACTTGAAATGTGAAATGGTGTAATCTGTGATTAATAGCATTATAGGTGATGGTGTGGAAAGCTGCTGGGACTTGCAGTTTATAATTATTCACTTCCTGTATTAAACAAATGAAACAACAGTTTTTAAGGGAATAGCTCATTCTGACAAATCACAGTTCTCAAAAAACATGGCGCAACTGGAGCATAGATTTTGCTCTACTGAAAGTTTAACTCCTGATGATGTCACAGCTAACCATACATCTATCCAGTACTTTAAAGAAGTGTGTGTTTTCCCCCACATCTTCCCCCCAATTTGGTCACCTACCAGTTCCCAACCACCAGCCAGCTCTTCCCTATCACACAACAACTACCACCTGGGGAAGGTGAAGGCAGCCAGCAAACTGCATCTTTTCCAACATGCTGCATCACAGGGCAGTGTAACAGTGGTTTCTTGGTAACAAGCAACCAGCTTTTTTTGTCATATTAACTACAGTTTTTTTCATATTAATTACAAAAGTCTTATGGTCAAAAGTTCAAACCCTGATTATTTAGCATCAGATGATTGTTATGAGTGTAAATGAATCAAGCTGGTTTTGAAGATATCTAAATGGGGCTTGTCCTCCTGAACTGGTGCTTTGCGACTTATCTGCCTGAGCAATTGCACTTCTCTGTTTATGAGAATTGCATTGATCCAGTTGCCAATTCATTTGCATTAAATCAAGGTTTATATCCTAAAACATTTCCACAAAGTTATATTTTCTAGCATCATCGACATTTGACTGAAGTGGCACTGAAACGCCACTGTCTGATGAAGTGTCTGGTGTCCTTGATATAATAAATGTCAGCACAAGGAAGCTCACTTCATCACTGCTAACAGATGGAGTGTTTCAGCACTCCGCTGTAGCTGTTACACAATGCTAGCCTAACCACTTCACTCATGTATCAAGGTAGCTCCATCCTCAGGGACAGCACAATCCAGTTACAGGCAGTTTTTAATGAATCTCTTGTCAAGATTGGAGGAGTGCCCCAGTAGAGCTCAGGACAGCACCATGGGATTAGGCAAGCAGATGTTCCTGTAATAGAAGTGTGTCATGGTCATTTGTCTTGTTTTTTAGATCCGGACATGTGATTTCTGAGGAAGCTGAGTACCAGAAGAACCACAAGCACAAAGACATATTTGACATTTTGATGTCTTTTATTTTATTATTGTTTTCATAGTAACTGGACATCGTGAAATGGGTTTTCATATGAGTTTATAGTGAAGACTTCTTCATCAGCCAATCACTGGTGATATTTAGGTAAATAACTGCTATCCATAGCTGAGAGAGTAAAAACACAATTTGTGGATGGTATTTACATCTTGTCTTCCCTGCATAACTGCACATTTCACTTGACTCCAGCATTGTTCCTAGTTTCAATCTTGTCCTCAATAACATTAGGATTTGTCTCAAAATTCCATTAGTAATTTTACATTATTTTGAAATATTACTTGGGAAAAACAAACTATTCTTTTCTGCTTGATTTCTGCTTTGTGATTTTTGTGAGCATCTTTGATCTATTATTCAAATTCTCAGCAAATTTACTCAATAAATAAGTAAAAATATATCAGCAGTGCAACCCTCCATCACTGTTTTTCCCACTGTTTTAACCCAATAGGTTTACATTTTTAAAAGTTACTGCTGCGTCTAAGATGCTATGTAGCCGCCACTAGTCGCCATTAGGAGTCTTAATATTAGAGTGAACACACCATCTGTTATTTTCACTCACCTACCATTGAAAAACCTGTAGAAGATCTGTAGATCTGTTTTTTTCACATATTCAGTATTTGCTGCAGTGTTCGTTGCTGCTGTGTGCTGCCAGCAATGAACTCCTCATGCTGGGGATTATGTTTAAAGTGTTGTATCAGAAATCCTATATTATCCTATATTGTATTATAGGAAGTTCCACATCTTGATATTTTTGCAGTGTGTAGTTTGCAGTCTGCTTTGCTTTGATC
Source organism: Pangasianodon hypophthalmus (assembly GCF_027358585.1). NCBI lineage: Eukaryota > Metazoa > Chordata > Actinopteri > Siluriformes > Pangasiidae > Pangasianodon > Pangasianodon hypophthalmus. The sequence continues at coordinate 18,260,991 of NC_069730.1, read as the reverse complement.
GCTGTCAATGTGTGTCATACACTAGGATTACATCATGTTGGTATTGATAGTGATGTAACCCTTGTCTTGACAAACAATGGGCCAGTCTGGGAAAGGAAAAGAAACTTTAAAAACCTCCTGCTAAGGAATATTTAAAAAAGCACTTCAGACAAACCCGCATGGTGACTGTGTATAGTTTTGCGAATTTTGATATTCCACTGGCCTCAGCTGACCCGTCACTTGAAACAACCGTTGACGTGGACCGTCAGCAAACGGAGCTGACACTGAGGTGCTGGTTTTCATTCAGGATGGCAGGCCAGGACAGAGGGAGCAGTCAGTCACTTCACATCAGAACACTGTCTCTCCAGGAAGCTGCTGAATGTCAACACTCTATACCATATTCCATTTAAGAGAGGAAGGTCATAAGTCATAGGTGATAAATATTTCAACCACTCTTAAGCGACTTTCATATTGTCTTGACTTTCAAACCTGCTCCCTACTTCCTTTTTCCCTTCTTCCATGTTTCCTCCCTAGTTTCCATGTTTTTCCAGAAGTTTCCTCAAAGAACAGGGAGAAATTAGACTTGATAATGAATGATGGACGATACCAGGCATTTGGATTTAAAAAAGTACTCTTCAAATAATGTTTCCAGTTTCACTCACTGTTCCCTTCCCTGCATGATTGGTTTTTTCTGCTCAAATAACTCCCAGCATGGAGTACAAGCTCACAGCATGCAAACAGTTGTCTAGAGTCAATGTGACCCCAAGACACCATCCTCCAAAGGACTTAATAATGGACTAAAGTCTGAATTACTTATTGATTGGATGCTCTTTGGTGCATCAGCTTTTTGGTTCCTCTGGGATCATGTGAAGATGGAGAGGCTGCTAGACGTTTTGAAAATGAAATGACTAATCAGAGTAATCATCCAGTAATGATGAATTGAGTAATTCTGGATAATTCCTTGCTCTGTCTTTGTCTCCAGCTCTTTGTGACACCCAATTAAATTTTCACTTACCACTGTGGATAGAGGGCCATAAAAATGCGCCATGTACTGGGAGAAAATGGCCTCTCAAAAAAAAAATGATATGGATTTCATTTCGTGTGTACCAGGGAACTTATTCAGTATGCAAGTCGAATGGCTCTGAGATATGCACAGCTTCTTCAGCCAGGGAAAGAGGCTCTGTTGTTGTGGTGTTGATGGCACTGCAAGTGCATTTTGCCTTTTTTTTTTTTTTTGTAAATGCTTACTACAGACAGGAATGATTTTGGTTATTCAATTATAATTTGGTTAACCAATTAATTAGCAAGATAATACTCCTGCATATTGGCTAGTGGACAATAGGACATGAGAATCACTGACTACACAATTTTTCACCTGGAGAGATCCTAGACAAAGTGTGCCTGATCCCCAAATCCCGCTTCCTTATAAAAATAAACCAGGGATCTGTCTATCCCATCTATCTGTGTTGTTTTGTATGGACACAAGAAATAAGTGGAGTGGAGGAATGCTTGTTTATGGAAATGTGGGCAGCGAAGATTGACTGTTCCGCAAAGACAAATGGAGGTATACTACAAACTAGCTATTTTTGTACTGTGTGCCACCAGTAATGATGATGTGGTTTTTTTTTTTTTTTTTTTTTTTGCTGTTCCTAACAACCATTTGGTTATGACATGCCAAATAATTTCTTATAGAAGTATTTTTATTGTGCTTTCATTTTGCCTTCACCCAAATAAATGGATGATGGAACTGTATTCTGGGATCTGCTGCGCGTGACAGTGGATGAACTCGATTTTCTCTCGGACTCTCATGGTTGCTTCTTATAGCTGTTCTTGTTGTTTCATCACAGAGAATTTCAAATATGCTTGAAATATCGAAGCATCTGTGACAGCTTGCAGAATGAGAAAATCATGCCATGTCACTACAAAAATGGTTCTTTATTGCAGACCCGAATTAGACTGCAACAGAGAAATCGGGCTTAAAACTGTGTAGTGTACATTCAGTAGTACTCTTGTGACCTTTAGCAAGGTTGTACTGAACTGAATTTCTGAGATTCCACAGAGGCTTTTTTCCCTTTGACCAGCAGTGATCACTCTGCAATGAACCTATTTGTCTACCTTCTGCACAGTGTGTAGAAGCCATGGCATGTTCCAGTCTGAATTATTATCCCTCTCATGAGCTTCCACTCTATCTCTCTATCTCTGTATCTCACCTTTCAACTACCCCTTCTCTCTATTTCTCTGTTTTATACTCCCTGATGTCTTGATCTCTACATCCACTGGAGCTGAGAAATGCTGATAAGTGATGGCAGGTTTTTGAAGACACTGTGATGCGTTTATTGCAAAAATATTGCTAACGATTTTGTAGGTGCACTGTAGCATCATTTCTACCGAAGGCATTTGGTTAACTACTCAAATCTTGAACTTTTAAGGATTTTTAATTTGATTTCCAACCTCAAACCTTCTAGGAAGCTTTGACTATACAAAGAACCTTAGGAGGAACCCTCGAAGAACCATTTTTATAGAGTATAGCTACAGTACAACCAAGGTAGGCAATTGTTTTGTCCCAGAAATGCCAAATATCAAAAAGCATGACTGGTTTATACTTTGTCAGAACTACTTATGAGAATCATCCAAAACAAACTCTGGAAAGTTCTGAGTGTAGGTTGAACTTAGCTGTCCATCAGAAACGTTGGGCAGAAAACAGCAAGGTGTAATATGTGAAAGTGCAGGTTTTAATGAACTCACCACTACGCAACACTAGAAAACACTGGGAATAACCCAGAAGTAGAAATGTCAGCAGAAATATCAGTAGAAATGTCGGTTTTGACAGTTCCTCAACCTCAGCTACATCACTCTAGTTTATAGCTGGTCACAGCTAGAGATGCCCCTTATATTTTCTAATGAATGTAGTTAGTTCTCAAATTAAAACAAACTAGCAGCCTAATTTAAGCAACCATGACTCTGACCAGGCAGTTACTAGGAATGAATTTTAATAAATGTGGTCTTTCCTTGTCCCACAAGCTTCATATCTGACTGCTTGCTTGTGCCGGCATGAAAGTAAAAAACCTCCCACTTGTGTTACATTTTGTTGCTTCCAGTTGGATCCCAGTCCCAATGCACACCTATAATATCAAACAGATGTCCTGTGAACCATTCTGATAAAACCATTCCGGCAACCATTCTTTCTACAAAAAAAGTACCAGAAACAAATAGTATTTTTCTTAGTTTTTATTCGTATGTGTACGTAATCTGTTTACAACACGTTATCTGTTCATTCTAAATAATGTATTCATATTCAGTTACATCCTTATACCATACATTTCTGACCTAATAGCACTGAATCAGATGAATCAGAAAGTGAATCAGATGAATCAGAAAGTGAATCAGATGAATCAGAAAGTGAATCAGATGAATCAGAAGAATGAATTAGAAAGTGCTTGTGCTTTTTATTTCCTATATCCTCTACAGTGTCTAAAAGTGCCTCAGATTTCAATTCAGTGGTACAGAGCACAATTGCTCACACACTCATTGCTGTGTAGGCTTGCATACAGCATCTCACACACACACACACACACGCACACACACACACTTACTCTGCACTGAATCTCGGCTCCATGCTCAGCTGGACAGCGCATTATTGAGTCAGATATTACACTTCTTTATCAAAATATTCACATTTCTGTCACCTCCATCACATCCTGTTTTACATTCAGTTCCACAGCAGCACTAAAGAGGAGACTGCACTAGACATGTAGACCTGCACTACTACATTATGCATACATTATTCCACTTTGCAGTATAGAGTGAAGGGTTTTCTGAAGCACATCACTGCCCCAGTTAATATTTTTCTCTCAGCTGTAATTCACCACAGCCAAGGAAGCGGTTTATTACCAGCTGATGGGTTCAGGCGTGTTAGAGCATGGAAAAGAGAAAGCGTTATTATTTCGGCTCTCAGGGATTCATCATGTTCTATAGCATGATCATGTGATTTTACTATGTTGGGGATGAACAGTGAAGAACTCACTTTTCCCTTCTCTATGCACAGTGGCACAATGTGATGTGAGATATTAAGAGTGCTATTAATATGATAATAAAAAAGTAATTTTTGATAAAAGTAAAAGTTGATATGATGTAGTTTCCTGTGAGGAGATGTTCATTTAACATTATGGAAGGAGTCTCCAGTGTCAGCGCTTTGTAATGGAAATTTTCCACCACAGGAAAGTCTTCAGTACAGAGGATAGGAAAAAGAGAGGCTGGTGGGGGAACAACTGTTTATATCTGCTATAAGAACTTATTCTGTGGATGTTCCACAACTTTATATGTAACTCTAATTGGATAATGAAATGTTCTTTAATAACTAAAAATTGTAATCATTTGAGAATTGCTGTGGTATTTAAGGCACAAGGCACAGGGCACAATTGCACACACACACACACTCATTCACACACTACGGACAATTTAGACATGCCAATCAGCCTACAACGCATGTCTTTGGACACAGTATGACCAAATGTTCTGTTTACTTTTACTCTGCTAGCGGCAATAGATACCGAAGAAACCACACTCACTTTATAGCACGTTGGCTATAAATTTATTTATATTTATTTTAAATTACAGAACTATTTGTAATTTATAAGAGAGCGCTTAGCTGGTTTTTGTAATTGTGTTTGGGGAATTTAGCCTTGTCTTAGCTTATCCTTATCCTTATCTTATTATAGAAGGTTTTTTAGCTGTGTTAATACCACATAATCCATTTCATCTTCAGCAACTAAATCACACTGCTTAAAATTCAGGAGGATTTCAGTGGATTTCACTTTGCACTTAATTAGAGCTAACCTCTAGATGCTTTCCTCTGTTTGTCTGAGAGAGAGCTGTAAAGGTTTGTAGGTGGACAGGAGAGAGAGAGAGAGAGAGAGAGAGAAATGAGCTGCTAATCGTGGTTGATTTCCATTACTGCTTGTAAATATACGACTTTTTAATAACACTGTCATGAATGTCCACAGGGAAATCAATAGCTGCATAAAACTTTCTTTCTAAAACCTGAGCTTGAGTATTGATTTGTTAAGCAGCATTAACATGGAGGAAAAAGTGCACCACATTAACCCCGAGTCCCAGGAAAGAGCAGCGTGGTCGTGATTTACAGTCTGTTCTAGAGGTGTTTCTCGGCTTGATTTGTATTTCTTAATATGATGTAATGCTGTAATTTATTATCTGTGATCACTGAAAGCTATCCAGAGCGTCAACTGATGCAGATTTATTATATTTAAATCTGACTGTTACACATCCTTACTGCAGGATGACTGTTTCTACTCATCCATCCATTCATCAATTTCTTTTTTTCTGTTTTGTTTCTTGCATGCTTTCTTTCTTTCTCTATCTATCTATCCATCCATCCATCCATCCATCCTGTCTCTCTCTCTCCATATATTCATTCATCTATTCATTGTATTTCTATCTTTAGCCATGCATTTATTTGTTTTTGTTTGTTTGTTTTTATCAGTCAATACATCTGTCCATCCACCCATCCATTCATTCATTTACCCATTTCTTTCTTTCTTTCTTTCTTTCTTTAATAGATTATATAAATCTATTCATCCAATCATTTATTTCTTTGTTTGTTTGTTATATTTATTTTATTATTATTTTATTTGGCATTTATTAATCCAACCAAGCATCCATTCATAGTTAGTTAGTTAATTAGTTATTCCTCAGAAAAGAAGACAAACAATATTTGACCCATTCCTCCAGACTACTAAATGTTTATCAGGGTTGGCAGGTCTTTGTAATGGCCAAATAGTCATTGAAAAAAAATCACATCTATTGTTTTAATTGGTTCTTTTACAAATGTCATAAAATCATCTAAAAAAATCTGTATTATTACATCACATTATATATTGAAATAAATCAAGAATAACTGTATGACTGAGTAGATCACTGACAATCCACATAATACACTTAAACATTAATGTACAGAGTTGTTAAGAAGAGGAACAAGGCTGCTAATGCATGTAGCAAGATGCAAATTTTAATCTAAAGTAGATCATCCAATATCCAACTCCATAACTCACAGGTAAAACAAATCAACCTTCAGGAAACATCCCAAAAAAAACCCTGGCCAATTACAGTTCCAGTATTGTGTTCCTCTCTACTGTATTCCTCATAATCAAATCCTAATGAATGTCCCACGAGGCTTTCTGTTCCTGTGTGTGTGCAAATGAGACGTAGCTTTTAGCTAAGTGGAGGTGACAGGAGAGGTTGCGTCCAGGATCGGTCGACACAGCACGTTACTCAGCAATGAGTTAACGTTATTGTGCCATTTATCAGGGTTAGAACAAGCATGGCATTTTATAACATTATGAAGACTACAGGGCAGTTTTTTAGACTAAATCAGCAAGGGCACATACACTTCTAGCAAACTTTGTTTCACTTTTCTAGGTGAATGTCACCGTATTTTACACTTTAAACTAATTCTGACAAAATGTCACAAGACGACAACACTCTAGACTTTAGATTATAAATATCTCTGAAAGGACAAAGTCTGTCAAAAAAAAAAGCCTGTCTGTAAAAAAAAAAAAAGCTTGTGCTGTTCTGCTTCATGAAATTTATTCTGTCCTGATAAAAATATCTAGAGCTGCTGCAGATTCCCAGGCGTTTATTAAGAGCTTCTCGCATCATTTGTCTCTGAGCACACGATTCAAGGCCGACCCAGAGGACGTAATGTGCTGCCAGTCATACGTTTGAGATGGACACAGACGCCCACAGATGAATTTATTAGTCTCCTGAAGACACTGAGAAAGACAGGAAGGAGAAGAGGTTGCGGACTCTGAACAGGTAAGATGTGGGACAGCAAAAATTCACTGAAATATTGCAGAAATTCAGTATAGATTCAAAATTACTACAGTACAGTACAGTCTTCCAGATAACTGTTAAGAAATGTTATCATTTACAGCAAAAAAAAAAAAGTTCCAGTAGTCTCTAATACTCTCAGACAAACTTATATCTTCCTGTGTAAAACTAACCGAAAGCATTACTACTCTGAAATGTCATTCTGAATGTTCTCTATATTCTACTGTTTATCATTTTAAATTTCTCTAAATCTTGATTTTGGCTTGGTTAGGATGGGAGACTGACTTATAGTGCCTATAAAGTGATCATGGGGACAAGTGGTACAGTTTTGGTACAGTTTTTACAGTTTTTATGTCATTGCATTTGCATTTACAGGAGCTTCCTTTTCAAATACTGAAAAATACTGGATGTTTTTTTTTCTTATAATCAGCCACCCATTTTTCCAAGATTGATTAATAAGTAATTATGGACTTTGTGACCCCTTTAGGAATTTATTGCCAATAATGTCATTTTCAGTGCAAACATGGCTAAAAGATTAACAACTAAAGAAACACCATATTCAAAATGAGAGAATCAAAATCACCTGCAAATTGCTTGCAAAATCACCTAATTAAGAATTTATAGAAAGACATAAAAAGATGTTTTGAAATTAAACATGGATTTTTTCAGCTTTGAACCAAGTGCCATATATACAGTATATATATAAAAGTATAAAATGTATATATGTATATGTGTATATATTTTGTATATATATGTATAGATTTTGTTTTTTGTCCACATTATCACAGTAAAATGCATCAGTGATGCATTTTTTTAATGTATAGATGTACTGAGCGATCCCTGCTGATCGAAGATCTTTTATTCGACCTTTTATGAATCCTCTGTAGGGTTTACGTCGAACTTTGAAATGTTCCCCCAGAAGAATTTGAGTGTAGAATTGAGTGTAGACCAGCCTGCTTGGTGGTCCAATAAAAAGAAAATACAAGGTTTTAGTTGCTGCGGTTAGCTTTTTGATATTGATAAAGCATTGCTTTGAAGTAGACATATGCACTCTTCCTCATGCTTCCCACCAAAAAATGTGGGTATATGTGAATGACATGCCTGTCTACATTGTTTTCTTTAATTTAAATAGAGAAATGAAATACAGAATCTGTCACTTGAAAAAAAATGACAGAAGAACAGGTGCAGTCACCTCCTCAGTGCCAACATCCTTCATGTAATTGCTTTCCTGGGCATCGTGCCCGAGCTGAACGGCAGTGTGGCCTCTGAGATCAATATTAGTGTGGATTGTAAGGTCATCTGTTTCTGCCTGCTCAGCCTTGACCTGCTTTGACAAGCACAGCTGTGGTTATTGAGGCTTTAATGATACATGCTTAATGTCGGCTTGTTGGCAAGACCTCTGATGATGAGTGATGACCAGTTCCTCGGCAGCTGGCCCTCAAGTTCTGTCAGAATTATTCCAATGTCTATGTATATATAAAACGGAAGTGCACTGTAAAGATTCCCGACTTTCTTGTGGGTGGGATCTTTCCTCAGACTTTGAGGCTTCCTGGAGTTTGTTGGAGCCTAGTTGCTTCATTGCACCATTGTTGTTTTTTTTCTTCCAATTTCTGAATTCTGAATTTCTTCTACTGGTCACACACCAGTGATTTTCCACTCCAGTTTCGGGGATCCACTGTTTGAAGCTCTTTCCAGCTCCAGCTCATGAAGGTCTTGTAGGAAATAATGGCCAACAAAGTGCCCTGTTATAAGAAAATAATGGACAAGACTCTGTATTGGGCAACTAACTAAAGAATCCTATTTAATTTGTTTATTCAACTTGAGTAAGAGCGTTATCCTTGTCAGGGTTGTTGTAGAGTTGGAGTCTGTCCCAGGAATACTGGGCGTAAATGTGGGAATACACCCTGGATGGGACACTAGTCCACTGGAGGGCACCACACACAAATTCACACTTAGGGGTAATTTAGCTAACCTATCAGCATGTTTTTGCTAGGTCAGAGGAAATCAGAGAACCCAGAGGAAGCCCATGAGGACAGAGGAAGGAGATGTAAAACTCCACCTGAGCTCAGGATCGAACCAGAGACCCTGGAGCTGTCAGACAACAACACAAGCGGAGATATTTTCACAGCCATAGTATGGTGTAGTGAAGCATTTGTTGGTAAGGACTCTCTAGCACTAACTCTGCGGCCTCTAAACAGAATATAACACACTAAAATCCATCTCATTCATTTTTCATAATTCAAAGTAGCGACAACACAGCAAAGGCAATAATCATAAATACAGTAAGTGTCCAAACTGTTATTTGTAGTCATTGGAGTTGCTTATCTGGAAACATCTGGGGTTTCTTATTTTTCATTACAGTTTAATAACTGTAAAAAATTACATTTTTATCACTATGTGGTTATGACTAATGAATCTTTAATGCTACTCATGCATAAATACATAGTTCTAAGCCTCAAAAGTATACAAATGATCTTTGTGGATGTAGTAAGAGACGAATGGAGTGTCTCTGTCTTAATGTGATGCATTACATAAATATTTTCCAGGTGTAATTGAAGGTTGATGGATAAAAGCATCATATTCATAGCATACTGTACATGTTTGTGCTGCAGGTTTAGATGTCTTAAAATCTCGTTCTGATTTATCGACTTACTGTTTGCACATATATAAATTCACTACAGGGAAGCCAAACTCGTTGAACTCCACTCAGACTTCATACAAAAAGCTTTACTCAAGATAGATGGAGGAGTGAAGTGGTTACTGTGAGATAAATTACTCTGGAAACTGGAAGCGTTCTGAAGAATAACTCTCCAGAATTAAAATGGTGGAGTGTTTGAGATCTTTCCCGGTGATATAGAACTGAGTAATGGGAAAGGAGCACAAACAGCAACTGCTGAGGATGCAATCTAAGCATTGAGTTGAGTAGCTAAGGGTTAAATGTCTTTGCTCAGGGGTCCAGTGCTGGCATTCAGGCAGTTGTGCAATTTTAAATGTGTGATCAGCCACTCAGAACCTCAACCACTGAGCCACCGACCTGCAAATGCTATTTCAGTTCATAAAGGGGGCAAATTTGATCTTATACCAGCCGTTTTGAGGTTGCTGTTGTTGGACTACAGCAATGCAGGATGTAAAAACACAGGATATACACCATAACATCTAATTGAACTACTCCAGAATTTCCTTGATAGAGATGATTTAGTATAGTCAAGGCTATAGTCTAAACTATGGATAAATCAATACAGTCTTTTCTCAGACAGAATCCAAGTATGAGTACATGTTGTTTGGTACTCGTCAATACCATTACTGATACTGTACTGAAACGAGTACGCTACTGAGTATTAACCAATCAGGGACATCATGGAACATTTTATTTATCCCTGTTTATGTTGGTTGCTGCCATTCTGCCTTCAGCTATACAATTTACACGAATTCATGTGTTTGCAACATTGAGATGCAACACTATCATAAATATATTAATCTAGTAAAAGTAGCAGAGTTAAAACACGTGAACATTTTATTGTTATTGTAGAGTCTAACTTTTCTGAACTTCCTTTTCACCCCATTAATAAGGTTTTTTTTCCCTGACATTTCGGAAGCCTGTTCAGAAGGGTATAGAATAATTTATAGGCATAAACTGGGCTGAGGTAAAGATGTCAAGTCGGGATTGTCAGTAGGTCAAAGCTGTTTTCATCCACTGTTCACGGATGATTTGTTTAGTTTGACAAAGTTCATCTTCTTCACTCTGCCAAAATGTTTTATTTCCACATTTTATTTTATTTTCCACAGTTTTCCATTGTCTTTCAGCTGTAGGAAAAATTGGCTCTTCAATTCTCAGAAAAGTACTTATAGCCTTTTATTTTCTTTTGCTATGTCTATGTTTTGATGCAAACTGCTGATCTTTTGCATCTTTATTATTTTCTACCATTATTATTGGGGCAGAATGCTCATTCAGAAATACCAGTATGCCAAAGAAATCAATCCCGAGGGTTGTGTTTCCATTAAACCAGGTTTATATAAATGAAAGCATCTCAAACTGCACTCTTCACTCTCACACTCTCAGCAATATATCTGTAAATACACCCAGGCATTTAATAAAGGGTTTTTATCACTGCAAGAGGCATTCATGAAAAAAAAGATCTGGCAATATTATAAGACCTAGAGCTATCATTTGGCTGTCAATCACATCTCTTAAACAGCTGTCTAAATAAGCATGAGAGATGGACAGGTAAACAAAATTATTTAAGCATGAATGGTTTATGGCTGAAGTCTGCTTTTCATTTTTGTTGAGTTCATTAAGTGCTAGTCATGTTTTTATTCTTGGTATAAGCTTCTGCTTGTGCATGTACATTTAAAAAAAGGTCTTTGCTCTCCTTATTTTCCTTCTGAGCCAAAACTTGAGCAGCGCCAACGTCTGAAAGTTGCAGTGCTGTTCAAATGTTCCCACAATTAACCCATGATAAGTCTATAGGATGAAGGGCTTTGAAGTTCCTGATTTCTACATAACTTGACAAGCTGTGTTTTTTGTCTTATTAACTTCAAGAGAGAGAAAAGAGAAGGCAGTGAGGGAACAACCTAAAGTTACAGCTTTATCTCTGACTATTACAAAGCGCTGACTCTGGAGACTTCTTCCATAAGTGTTAAATAAACCTCTCCCTAGAGAAAACGTCAATGATCAGTGATTCTTTGGTGGGGGGAAACAGAAGACATTTAGAAAAATACAAGCCTTGTGGGTTTTATTTATTTATTTTAAAACTTGCCTCTGTCTGAATGAGATCTCACTCCTGCAGAGTACAATCACTGTTTTATGTTGGAAAAGCTTCAATCAAAATACTCCGCAATTGCAAAAAATCTTTTTGCCTCTGGCTCCTATTCAATACACAAAGTCTACTGTGGTGTGCAAAAGAAATGAGATTCAACATCTCAGGTTCAACATTTATAAACTGTGCAGCAGCAACAAATAAAAAATAATAAATGATGCTCATGAGTTTGTAGCCTGTCTAGAAAACTCAAGGTTTAGTAACAGATAATCATTTTAAGATTCACAGTTTCCTTACATAAGTTCACTGTTTCAACTTGAAGAGTTTATACTTGCTATTTCACCTGAACTGAATCCTTAAACAAGGCCGCATGAATACCGGGGTGGATGACTTGAATTTTTCTGGAATAGACAATGAAGCCAGTCCTGCTCTTTATACTAGTGTCAAAATTCGTAGAAATATTAGTCAACAAATTCCACATGAATTCTTGGGAAAAAATAACACTCCTGGCAACACTTGTTTCAGCAAATGATGAGAAAAAGTCATAATTTTGAGATACTGTTGGGGTTATTGAAAGTTCACACACAGTCTAGCCTACTCCTCTGGTTTTCATCTGTTAGCCAGAATGATTCTAGCATACTAAAGTATCACAAAATTATTGCTTAGTATGCCATAATATTTCATAAAACTTAGTATCTCAATTATGACTTAATAACTCATAATTATGACTTAGTGTCTTGAAATGATGGTCCTGTATCTTACGACTTGATATCTCAAAATTATGACTAAATATCTTGAAACTATGACTTGGTATATCATAATTATGACATAATATCTCATAATGACTTAATATCCTGGAATTATGACCTGTTATCTCATAATTTTGACTTAGTATCTTAATATTACAGCTTAGTGTCTTGAAATTATGACTTATTATCTCATCATTGTGACTTGCTATCTCAATTATGACTTAAGAGGTATCCCTATGGCTATTCTTACTCATTATTATGTCATTAGGACATTTGATGTTAAAACCCATCCTAGATCCTAGTGTTTTTGCTACACACCCACACACCATGAATGCGTTTTTACGGCTCTTTTTGTATTTCACTTCCACACCATTGTGCCTGTTAAATCAATGCAGGTTGTTTAATTGTGTTGTTTTAGCCTGCCCTTTTGTTGTGTCCCTTTTGTTTTGTCCCCTGAGAAAGAGCCCATAACAGTCTGATAGGATCTGCTCTGCACTTCTGTGTGTATCTGATCAATATTGAAGCCCAATAGGTTTAAATCTCACGGCTCGGTCTGAGATTATAGTGTCCAGTGTTCTGAAGCTGGTTCACTGACTCTCATTTATTTTACAACGAGCTAAATAAAGCAAAAGAGAGAATTCAGGAGGAAGCCACTGTATATTCGTGATCCATAACAGAGAAGGAGTCTAAAAGAAATGGAGGAGAAAGCAGTTTTTAAAGAGAGGATGCTTGAAAGATGATTCATAATGCCTCTAGTATGCAGTGTGCACAATTTAATATGCTCCATGCAGTCGATAATATGCAAATATGCAGTATGCAATACTGCATGTAGTATCCATTCTAGAGTATGGTAAATGCAATAGTGCACGTAGTGTGCAGCAATGTATTAGCAGGACACAGTACATCGCATGTACTATGCAGTGTATGTATACTATGAAATATACAGTAATACATACAGTATGTATTAAGTTACATGCAGTATTCATAGTTATACTGTATGCAATGTGTGTTATGTAACATATAGCACGTAGTACACAGAATGCAGTAGGCACTATATATATAATTGCATATTTAATGGTACCCCAAATTCTGAACAAAGCTGGTCACATGTCGATCATAGGCTGCGAAATCAAAATCTTATCATATTGTATCAGAGCATACATCATCAAATATTGAATTGTTGCCTTATGAATAGAAACTGAATCGTACTGAATCTTATCATAGCAGATTCCCTGCTATCTTCAAATATCGAATCACTGCCTTATGAATCAAAATGGAATCATATTGTATCATAGCAGATTTAGTTTCGATATTACTAATTATTAAATCGTTGCCTTATGAATCAAAATTGAATCGTATTGCATTGTATCATAGCAGATTCTGTGGTATAGCCAAACATCGCATCGTTGCAAAATCGATTGTTTTGTACCATACTAAATTTTAGTGGTATCATCAAGAAATATCGAACTGTTGCCTTAAGAATTGAAATCATATCGTATCGTGTGAAATCCTGAGGTTTACACCCCAGTTAAAAGCGACTGCAGGGAAAGTTCAGGACCATGGACAGCATTCTTGTGCTGTTTTGGCTAATGGAGGCCGTTCCTATGTGCACAGAGTGTCCCCTCATTACGACTGGAGTGGGTTTAATTTAAGCTCACTAAAAGCCCTAGGGCAATATGACTCTGCCCAGGATCCAGACAGGATAGAACACTGTCATGAATTAAGGTAAAAATAAATCTAGACATCCTCCAGCATTGACAGACAGAATGTCCTCCAATCCAGACCAGACACTTACTCAGCTATACATTTCACTATAGTGCACTTTATGTCCATTAATGCTGCATTAAAGCTGGAATGTGCAACTGTTAGCACAGAAGCAAAAGCTGACCTATATTGTATATTATTATATAATTAGAAGTGAAAAAGACATGTTATTAATACAGATTAAACAAAAACAGTTTAGTCCTATTCATGACTTTTGGGAAAACAGATCATGTGATTGAGGTAATTCCGATAATCATGTTGCCAGATTTGGTGTCTTTCCCATTTGTTCCACTTTTGTTTGGTTGGTTTTGCTGTGACTTTTTTGTACTTTTAGGCTACAGTTTAACATTCATTTGGCAAAGGTGTATTTTTCTGTAATTTGGGAGGGAATTAGCAGATTTTCAAGAACATTGCGTTCCTCAACACCCCTCCATCAAAGCTGACAGTTATTCCTGAATTCTTTGTATAACATGCACACACACACACACACATACACACTCACACACTCACAGATCATACACTAAGATATCAAATGTAAAATTAATCTGATTTGAAAAATGTTCATTATGACTATTTGTCTCTTTTACAGATTATTAACCAGATTATGCTGCTTTTTATTTTCGATTTAATAGTATGCATGCATATAATTTCCTTCAGCTATGCATGTGTGTGTTATTCATTCCGAGTCAGATTTTTAATGGATTAGTAAACTAAACACTAAAAGGTTACTGAGGTTAAGGTTAGGGTTAGAGTTAAATGATGCATTTATAGTCATGTCAGTGGAAGGAACTCACGAGGATAGCAAGGCAAATGTGTGTGTGTGTGTGTGTGTTTATATCTTGGTTAGGACAAAATGCAACCACAATGACAAGAATATCTGTGACCTTGTGGTGACCTTGTGGCTGTTCCCCAGGAGGAAAATTGCTTTAAAATAAACAGATTTTATTTGGGAAAAAAAAAGCTGGGCTAAATTACTTGTGGTTACTGAGGTTGAGATTATTATCATTAATTAATATTATTAATATTCAGTCAGTGGAATGGCCTCACAAGGATTGCAACACAAACTCTGTGTGTGTGTGTGTGTGTGTGTGTGTGTGTGTGTGTGTGTGTGTGTGTGTGTGTGTGTGTGTTTGGGGGGGGGGGGGGGGGGGTAGGGGGGTCGTCCAATCACCACACGGTGGAGCAGAGCCACTCCAAACTTCTCACGTTCTCACCGAATGAAGCACTAAAACAGAATCTTATAGTAAATTTTATTGCACCTTTTCCCACAAACACTGTCTTTCTCTCAAACCCTCAACACAAATAAAACCGTTTCATCTCCGCGTGCGAACTCGGGGATCTGTGTGTGTCCAATGCGCGCGGACCGGCGATGGTTTGGTCCAACGGGAGCGCGAGCGGCTGCTGCGGATCCCCGGGGTATGTCTCGGACACCGGAGCGGCTCGCGACTCCCAGCTCAGCCTGAGCCCGACCGGACACTCGGTGGTGGCTGCGTGCCTCGGGCTCATCTCCACCTTCGGCTTTGTGAACAATCTGCTGGCGCTGGTGCTGTTCGGCCGCCACAAGGCGCTGCGCTCTCCCATCAACCTGCTGCTCATAAACATCTCACTGAGCGACATGCTCGTGTGCGCGCTGGCCACGCCGTTCAGCCTCGCCGCCAGCACGCGCGGACGCTGGCTTGCGGGACGCACCGCATGCGTGTGGTACGGCTTCGCCAATTCGCTCTTCGGTGAGTATACGCGGTGTCTGGTGCTTATTTCAGGATTTTTAAATAGTGCTACTGATCTCACTTTAAATAACGGCATTAATGAGCGCGAGGAAAGTTGCATGTGCTTGTACTAATGGTACTAAACGGTAGCGTTCCTTATCACCTGCGCGGTACCTTCAAGTACCTTTAGCATAATTCCCTTACCTATCAGGTTCAAGCTGCTATAGCCACATATTTCAGATTTCATGTGAAATGC
Organism: Pangasianodon hypophthalmus; assembly: GCF_027358585.1. Taxonomy (NCBI): domain Eukaryota; kingdom Metazoa; phylum Chordata; class Actinopteri; order Siluriformes; family Pangasiidae; genus Pangasianodon; species Pangasianodon hypophthalmus. The sequence goes on along the minus strand of NC_069730.1, from coordinate 18,244,934 downwards.
GTATTAAAAAGGCAAAAAGGAAAAGTACCTTTCTGTGTCGCTGTGATGGTATCCTCAAGGGTACTCATTCTGTACCTTTAGTACCTTTTAGTTTGTATATTTTACCTGGAATTAGTGTAGCATCCCCATAATACACTTCATTTACCGGTACCTTCAATCATTTTTAAAGGCACCCTTATACTTTACTATGTACCATTCACCATTTCCAGGTGAAATATACATATTAAAGCTACCAGATATGTGTACCTTGAAGATACCACCTCAGAAACAAGGAAAGGTACAGTTTAGTACCCTTTTTCTGAGACTGTGAGATGCATTCTTAAAAATAAATCTTTAATAAGAAATTCCAAATGTATTTGCATCATGCATTACAAGTGTTCACTGCTCTCTCTCAGAAATACAGCTACTAAACTGTACCATTCCTTGTCACTGGGATAGTAACATCAAGCATGTACCTTTAGTACCTTTAGTACCTTTAGTATGTGTCTCTTTCAAGAGGGTGAACGTAATGTCAGCCTACTTTTAAAGCTTTACTCTAAAAACAAAATGCAGTCCATTTACTTATCTTAGATCATTTTAAAGGTACTATATCTACATTTCCATGTGAACGATGCATATTAAAGGTAAAAAGGTATACCACTGAGGGTACCACCCCAGCGACAAGGAAAAGCACAGTTTGGTACCATATTTCTGAGACTGTGAGGTACACTCTTAATAATAATAATAATTCCGAATATGTTTACATTATGATACAATTATTCATCGCTCACTCTCAGAGGTACTAAAGGTACCTTTTGTACCTTTACTACCTTCAGTGTGTATCTTATACCTAGGAAGTAGACCTGCCTGGAGCAAGGAAAGGTTCAGTACCCTTTTTTATTACTCTTTTTATATAAATGCATAAAAGTATGATGTCATTAATTAATTAAAGGAATAATCCATGTGCTGTTATAGGAAATTAATAAACTTCAGGGTGGTAAAAGTGATTCCGGCTCATCACACAACCCATTCGTTGATTATTTTCCTATAAGTTCTAAAAGTGCCGAAGAAATGTGAGAGAAAATATTCCCAAACAGGGTCCATGTTTTAATTGACTTCCCAGATACTTCTTCAGGACTGGACTTTAATTCATTAACCTCCCTGTATGTTTGCTTTGCTCCCACCTGCTAATTGTCCATCTGCTTCACCCTTTGACCTTGTCACCTTTTCTCTCTCCATTTATCTGCATAGCCTGTTGACTTTGTGTCTCTTCCTCATTAGCTTACGAGCTAAATTCTCCCTCCATTAAGCTGAACTTGAACCCAGAACTCGGTTAATGACGCACCCAGCAGAGACAGGTGGAACCAGCAGGAACAGCTTAGCTAAATATAAACATACACAGTTTATCTCTTTACACCAAATGTAGTTGATTAGCCAAGAAAATCTGCTTCTTTAGTTTTATTGGTGCTACTTAGCTAATGTAGGGAAGCATGACTCTGTTGATTAGTTGATCATTGTGTTATTTCATGTTCAAACCATCAACACACGCTATAACGCACTAGGCCTCATTTATCAGTCCTTTAATAAAGTTGTAAATGTTTTAATAGACCGAACTGAACGAAATATTCCCGCCAGATTTACAATACTTTCGGTAAAGCTGATTTTTCTCTGAGATAAATAAATGCCAGTCAGTTTTAAATTACCACGCACACTGACAGCAAAGTTGATTTACATTTAGCCACACCCACAAAACTCCATAAAAGGCAAAGCTCATAGAGCTGTGAGCAACAAACAGATGACTTGCACTAAAGCTTCCAGTAATGCAGCTCAGCCACTGCAGTGAGTCAGCTACTCTAGACACACTAGGGGGCACCATTACTATTGTGCTAATCGAATGGCTAGTCTCATTTGTCTTAAATTTGTGGATTTGTTTTGGCTCGTGTTCTTAGTGATTTAAATAAGTGATTTAAACTTGACAGCGTAATCTGTATATAAAATTGCAGTAGCTCATTGCTGATTGTACGCTTTGAAGCGATCACTCGAAATACACACTACTGAGTCTCCTTGTACGTAAATTTACACGAACTCAATAGCGAAAAGTAGGATACGAACATTTTTCTGAACTAGCTAGATTTTCACTAATACAATATTTCTTGGTAAATACTCCTGCCAAAGTTTTAGGAATAAATTAGTTTGTGTCCAGCTGAATAAATGAGGCCATTGTTTGGCTCAGTTACAGCATTTATACATCAACTGTTCCATAAAACAGCACAGCCAGATTTAACTTTAACTATAAGCTGTAAGCTGTAACTTTAAGTTTATCTGACATGGGAAAGTGTTCAGGATAGAGGAGTTTACACTGCAGTTTCTCGCTACCGTGACCAGCTGCGTTGTTTTCTTATTAACTTCAAGTGAGAACAAAAGAGCGGATGCTGAGGGAACGACTGTTTATAGCTAGATAAAACAGGAACTAACCGGTTTCCTGGATGTTCCACAACATCAGACTTTCAACATCATAGGTACATTAAATGTAAGTATAATTGAATAAAAAGCATTAATAAATTCAAATTGTAATCACTGGCAAATTGTTGTTGTATAAAAGGAATAAACTAAAGCTCTGCTTCAATACACCACCTCATCATTGTTCATTTTCCTATAACGGCATGCCCTCAATCATTTTATTCCTCTTCTTCAGAGTCTATGAGACTCTATTTTAGATTTTTATTTGTTGGCAGAATGTCACTAGCTATTCTATTGTCACTAGTATTGACACAATGAGTGTGGTATTATGGGAAAAAATACAATTTATCACACATTTATTTTCTACAGAAAAAAGTTAAATTCAGAACTAAATGTTTTTTAGCTGTGCTGTCTGAGAAACAACCTAATAACAATGAACCATGTCTGTAGGGACTGGGAGCAATAAAAGAAAAATAAAATGATATTTTATTAGAATAAATACCTTTTTTTTTTAATCGAGAGCAACGATGCAGAATCAGCCAGGGACAAAGTCATAACTCTGATCTGTTTTAAGATAGAAAAGCAATAAGAACAGGAAAGAAGTTCATTCTCATAAGACACACACACACACACCTTAGCATTGAGATTTTACCGATCTAGCTATTCAGTTTGGCAAAAAGTTTAATTAGCCCTTGTTGTTTCTTCTAGCAAGCTGAAAAGAAGAATGTTTTGTTCAGATCCAGCAGAAGGAGGTCAGGCGTTCAAAGAGGAAATTTTTAGTTCTAATCACATTAAATTTAATGAGCATGAAGTACCCTGTTATGTTCTCACTGGATGTCATTTTCCAGGCTCGTCTTTCCATTTGCATTCGATTAACACCATTTTTCATCAATTGGAGCTCCAGAGATTTTCTCACCATATGCTCCAGCAGTTTGCTTAATGGATTCATAACAAAAAGAATTTGATGTATCAGGTTTCAGGTGGAATATTAATTTTAAAAAACATCAATCTCAGTAATAAAAGACACGGTTTATTTGTTGAAGTGGGATTCATAATCAGAACAGGATCGCAAAAGGAATGTAGGCTTGTTTTTTTTTCCAGAACAACAGCAACACTACTTCTGTACAGCATTTTTTCTCTAAATTACAACCTGTTACAGTTTCAAACAGATTTTAAAAGGTGTGTAATGTTTGATATGGTTCTTTTTAAGGAGACATTTATTTAACATTTATGGAAGGAGTCTCCAGTGTCAGTGCTTTGTAACAGTCAGAGGAAAAGCTGAAGCTTGAAGTTTTCTGACATCTACAGGACAGAGGAGTTTACGCTCTGTTGTTTCTCTGTAACATGACAAGCTTCGACAGACGAAGCGACAATAAAAGGAACAAACTTGCTTCACAGACATTCCACAACATGAGATGTAACTTTAAACAGATGAAAAGCATGACGTGTCATTTTTTAAGAAATAAACATTTTACGATTGGTAAATTGCCATGATATAGGAAGAATAAAACACTACAGGATGTGCTCTTATTGGAAAATAATCAACTTCTAGGTGGGAACAGTGACTCCACTTCATCACACCACCACATATTCCTATAACATTATATTCCTATAACAGCAAGCTCCTGAGTGTTTTATTCCTTAATTACTAAATAAAGTTAAAAATTCACAGAATAGCATGTGATTAAATTAGCCAGGCAAAAGAAAATAAATGTTAGAGTTGTGATGTGATGAGTAATTGAATGGTCTAAATGAAAAATGTTATTAGTAAAAAGTATACTTTTTTCATAGAAATTGAGAAAGGTTACATCTGTTTTTTTAAATTAATATTTTACTAAGGTAAAGTACAAATTCCCTAAATTGATCCTGAAGTATAGTAAGAAAGGATTATAGCTTAAGTTAAGTACTTTCCACATCGGGTTGCTAAGCATTTGTCTGGTTTGGTTCTTTGAATAACCCCTATTTAATCAGAAGACACATTCACAAACCTGAATGCACTGTGCTTTACACTAAAGCATTGCATTTATTTTATCACTTTTATTTCTCTTTGTCCAAATTTATGTGCATCAGATAAAGCGGCAATTCAGCAATGAAGTACAGCAAACAAATCTTTTGTGGTGGACTAACAGGTAGCTGTAAGTTTGATGTTCTGTTTCTGGACATGTTTGGCAGGCCTTCAGTTAAATTTGTTCAGAGCACACTGCAGAATGTTTTCCCTCGAGCCTTGGCTGATTCATAATCGCTATGAATTTGCTCTTGTCTGTGCATAAGCCAAACAAAACAAGTCAAAGAAAATATTCGAAACATTTCCCTAGTGACATCCAAAGCCTGTTTTCAGCTGTATATATTGTGTTTTCATCATGCTGAGCTACTTTATATTATTAGAACTACCTTCCATGATGTCCAGTACATTCCATTTAACGTGAAAAATGAAATTTATTTGCCATGTGATTAAACTGCATTAAAACTACTGCATGTCTGGCATCTGACAGAAAATCTTTGTTTTGATCTTGTTGTTCAGGCTTGTCGATTCGAATGTGGGCCGTCCCAATATTCTCAGCTCCAGGCACTTTAATTAAAATGGAATCATTAAAACTAAAATATTTCTAATTACTTTTGAATATGAGCCACAGAGAAATCAAAAACCTAGATCCATTTGCTGTCCAAGTGTGGTTACTGCTCTGAATCAAAGAAGCATTCATCTAAAGCAGGGCATTGATTGCCTGTTTGAGTGCTGATTGCTGTATTTGAATAGAAATGAATCCAGTTGTCTGTGCACTTCTTCACTAAAAAATTATATAAGATCTTCCATTTTTTGTCTGTGTTTTAAAAACAAGTTGACTGAAACCTTAGTTTAAGTTCTAATTGTGAATCCCTACTTTAAATCCCTACTTTCTTTTAAATCTTTTACACAGAACACTTAAGTTTACATCAGAAGGGCCTACAGGATTCTGAAGCTTGTGGCCAGAAAAGTGTAAACGGTAGTTCGCAACTTATGTGCTGCAACTTGCAACTTTCACTAGAAAAATCAGGTCATTTGTTTTATTTCTCCTTTATTATCTCCTACCTTTGGTTTGTTTTCTCCAACGGAAAACAATTGATGTGAAATATATGAAATATATGAAAGTGCGACAAGTGATCCTGAAGCATGTCTCCAGCAGACTGTGCTAAAATATCTGCTTATAGTCCAAAGTGTCTGAAACTGGGACTGGCTAGTAACTTGCATGCTGTCTTGCCAGTTCTTCCACTCCAACCGTAACATATCATGTCTTCATGGAGCTCGCTTTGTGCACAGGGGCATTGTCATGCTGGAACAGGGTTGGGCCTCTTAGTTCCACTGAAGGGAAATTGTAAAGCTACAGCATACAATTCTATAGACATTCTATACAATTGTGTGTTTCCAACTTTGTGGCAACAGTTTGGGGAAGTACCACATATGGGTGTGATGGTCAGTTGTCCACAAACCTTTGGCCATATAGTAAAATGCATAACCTTTAGGACCATAGATTATTGATACATTTGCTTCATTTGTACCTTGGGTAACAGGAACGTCTGTCATCTAGTGCTCAGGAACACTGAACCCTACCCTTTAAACCTGCCTGCTTTCTACATCTAGAGCTGCCTTATGATAATACACTGTATGATGATGATGTATTGCATCATGCATCTCTGCAGGCATTGTGTCACTCATCTCCCTGGCTGTGCTTTCCTATGAGCGCTACTGTACCATGACGTGTCCTGCCGAGCCTGACGTCACCAACTACAGGAAAGTTGCATTGGGAGTTGTGCTGTCCTGGGTCTACTCCCTCATCTGGACTCTGCCACCGTTCTTTGGTTGGAGTCGCTACGGACCCGAGGGGCCCGGAACTACCTGCTCGGTGGACTGGACTGCCAAGACGGCCAACAACATCTCCTACATCATCTGCCTCTTTATCTTCTGCCTCATCCTCCCATTCCTCGTCATTGTCTACTCTTATGGGAAGCTGCTGCATGCTATCAGACAGGTGAGATCTCTTGGCTGGTTCAGAAAGCTTGAATGTTATATAGGATGTTGCTTCACTTTGTACTGACGAGTGGGTTTTTAAAGCCAAAAGCAAATAGTCTAGACAGTCATATCGTTGGAACCATGCTGACTTGTGTTTATATGTTCTATTCATCTCTGACAAAAATCAGCACGTAACATACAACACACATTTTCTTAATTATATCATCCCCATGCAATAATATGACGTTAGCCTTTATTCCGCAGAGTTTCCTGCAGAGTTCAATAAAAACAGTTTGAAGTCTCCATCTCCGCTTATTAATAACACTCTATTGTGCTTGAAATGTTTCTTTTTCCCTCATGCGCTCTTGAAACGAACAGAGAAATGTCCTCATAACATTCGCTAATAAAGCCGACTCAGATTTTGGCCATTTACTAAAGCACTGCTCAGACTGTATGACAAGGTGAGAGAAATATCACTTAATCTCCTTTACACCCTGACACCCTTGCTAAGGGATAACCAATCATAGAAGGGGAAACAACGGGGGGTGCATGTCAGGACGAAGCCACTTCCCTGCAGCGTTTTGTTCTATTTGTGGTGTTGTGAGTTATGGGTCTCTCGGCTCTCTCCCCTCCACTCAACAGTCGCTCTTAGGGGCAGGAAAATAATCAATGACACAAAGTTGTGCTGCTACAGTTGTTTATTTTTCTATAACACCACGTCCAGGAGTGTTTTATTCCTCTTAGATCACAGCAATTTGCCAAAGCTTGCATTTTTAAAATTATTAATGAACATCATACTTTTATCCATTTATAGTGATATTTAATGTTTTCTGAGTAACAAGTTATCACTTATGAGAAATCACAAAGCACAATCTCCTCTGGGGTGAAGACTTTCCAATGGCGGAAAACTTGCTCACTGTTACAAAGTGCTGACGCTGGAGACTCCTTACATAAATGTTAAATAAACACAGAAAACATCATCAACGATTATATGATTTTCTTTACTAAATAATTTTTAAAAATCTGTTTATTATTGCCTTGGGATTATGCTGTGCATCCACCATACAAGTCCCTATGAATTAGTCATTGATTTTAATTACAACCTGTGATTTTAATTAAAACCAGAGCTGCTGTTGTAGAAAATTAATCAACATCTTCTGACCAATCAGAATCGGGAATTCAGCAACACTGTGCTCTCAATGCTTCTCGAGAGCTTCATTCAGGGTTTCTAGCTCTTTCCATCTCTAATCACTTGTAATAACTCTTGAACGAAGTCCATAAGACAAATTTTTTCACATACTGTTGCAAGTTTGTTCAAGTGGAGAAAATAAAAGGCAGTCGTAATAATGAGCACTTTGTTGTTTACTTCAAAGTCCAAGATAAAAGATTTGTTTTTTTCAGGTATCAGACAGTGGGATATAGATGAACAGAGCAGATGTGCATGTTTTCACTGGATTACAAAGTTGTTCAAGTAAAAAAAAAAATGTCGTTTCAAACATATGGTTAATAGTTTGAAGCTGACGCTAAAGTCCAGCTGTTACATAATGCAGCAGACATTATGTGTAATTAAAGCACAGAGTAATGTGTATAATGAATGCTGCTGTTGTGTAAGATGTCTGTATTCCTGAAAGATCTGAAGGATTTTCAAATTTGCCTTGAATAAAGGTCATTTTCAGCTTTCTCCACCACAACAAAGTTTGAAAACAGAGGTGCCAACATTTATGGTTTAGTTATAAATTTTTGATATCTTGCTATGGCAATATTTCAGGGAGACACCAGAAAACTACCCTTTTTGGTTCTTCAGCTAAAACAGAGGTCACATGAAACACACGTGAAGTTCACCTGATAGAAAAAGCAGTTCACAGAAGGGGAAAGGGCAAGGCATGTGAAAAACATGCATTTGCTTCTGGTAACGGTTGCTTTCGTGTTGCACCAAATTTATCCTGTGAATTCATGAACCTTGGTCTTGTGAGCCAATAGAAACCAAGTGGGCGGGACTGTGGTGTCTTTGGTCAATTAAAAAAAAGTAGTTACTTATTATTAAGTAGCATTCACGGATGTTTGCCTCTATGTTTTCTTATTGTTGCTTGGTGCACATCTGAAAAAAAAAAGTTAGTCGTCTTGTCAGCTGATATACGTGGTAAAATTCTATTTTTGTGTCTCTGCCTGCTTTTCTCGTTCAAGGTAAGACACTGATCAACATATTACAGATGTATGGACAACAGTTATGGATGTGACTTCACATAGAATTTTTTAGGACATAACACGCTTTCAAGTGCCTATCCCGGGAACGCTGGGCATGAGGTGGGAATTCACCGTGGATAGGATCTCTTTGCTAATAATTTATTTTTCTTCTGAGTGGGAGATACCGCAGTCCATGAGTTAGTTTGCAGTCTGAGGTTCTGCATTTTTGCCACTGTTCTTCCTGCTTCTCAGCTGTATTGCAGTGTTGCTTTCTCTAAGATTGGAGATCAAATCCTTCAGAAAACCCTTCTTGGATGTTGGATGTTCTTGGGCTATGACATCATGATACATTTGACGTTTTCAAGCATTTCACACTGAATATACAAACGTCCACCTGCTCATTCGTGACGTTATCCAAACCACCGATCATGCATATAGCTTCAGTTAATGTTCACAGCACATGATAGAATGGGTTTGAGCTGACAGGAAGGCTACAGTCATACAAATAACCACTAATTACAACCGTGGTGAGCAGAAAAGCATCTCCGAGTACACAGCACACTTATACTTGAGGTGGATGGGCTCCAACAGGGGAGTCAGCCTTGAACAGAAACCTGATACTACAGTGGGTACAGGCACACCAAAACTGCACAGCTTCTGGACACCTTTCTGCCACATGATTGGCTGATTGGATAACTCCATGAAATGAGTGCAATAAAGTGCAATACAGTAAGAGTGTATTGACTGTTGCCACAGAAAAGAGATTCATCTCTACATGGTACCGTGTGCCGCATGGTGATATGAGCGGGAAAGCTGATACTTTCAAACTGTCCACAGATCTCCATGTGCCAATAGACTACAGTTTCAAAATGCATCAGTTGTCATTTATATCATTGCCTTTGTGCAACTTTAAGATAAAAACCAGACGGTCTAATGCAGTTTGTGAATCTTTTTATGACTTTAGAGCCATAAAATCAGAGATTCCAATAAGGGAACCTTAAACAGAGCAAGAGCTGGTATAGAATTTATCAGTCCTGCTGCCGCAGTGTGAAGGTTATTGGCTCTGCTTCTGAGTGTACACACACACACACACACACACACACACACACACACACAGGTACATCACTAACAGAAAATATGAGCAGATAAAAAAAACCATCTACTTTTATAAACAAGAAAATACAATCAATAATTCGTTGTGTTATTTATAGGTTTGTAAGAAGAGCAAGATGAAAAATCTTGCGGCGTTTTTTATGTTATTATTTCATAAAAGAATCTCAGTAGAAAAAGTTCTGTAATAGTTTATAGTTCTATAGATCAAGGACACAGATGAGGAGGCAAATTGATGCAGTGCATTTGAAATTCACATTTCATTTACTAAGTGTAACATTGTCGACATTATGCTGTTCAGAAGCACAGCAGACCCAGGGTCCATGTGATTTTTTTTTTTTTTTAGGTCAGACAGTAATGTAAAAGTTTTCAAAACAAATAACTTTCTACCTTACTCAAGATCACATTAATATACAGGGAAAGCAGGGCTAAGGTGTTCCACATTAGTCAATGCCCCTAGAGCTCATCCTCCAAACACCACCTTCCTGTTGCAATAAGCCACGCCCCCACCGGCTACAGTATGGCCGTAGCTTATCCACAAACTGCTGATTAAAAGCCAGTGTGAAGTGGTGGAAATGGTCCACAAGACCGTCAGAAAGCTTGGTACTAAAGAGGTTAAATGTGATCCTATCCTTTAATGGCTACTTTGTACTCCCTCTTGATGCCTGGTGTTCCCTGGATAACGAGAGGAGATTAGAAATTAGCAATGTGGACCTCAGTAAAATGTCGATCCTAGTTAAAGGAATATAGAGTAATTATACAACAGTTAGTCCCAGGCCACTAATTTGATTGGACAAGCGGCTTTTCAAGAGTTTTTATATTTAGTATAACCACATTGGGTTGTTTCGCTGTGTGTATCACTCCACTAGTCTGTGTTCTGTATGTAAGATTACAATTCTAGCAACAGTCTCACTGAAACGGAAATTGTTAGTTGAATAAGTTAGATGCAGTCCGAGAACCTTAACTGCAGAGCAACCCTTACCCCACTGCACAAAAAAAAAATGAAGGCAAAAATCAGTACAAAAGACGCTTTCCTTGAAATGATGTGAAACGAACACACCTGTAACAAATCTTTCTTGGATGTTTTCACCGTTGCATCATGACACACTGGGTATTTCCAGGCATTTCTTCCCTGCTTTGAGGAGTTGCCATTAAAACACAGGCTTCTAGTTTTTATTTTTTGATATATTCAATACGAAATGTGTATCATGATGCAATGTAGTTGACTAAAACCTTTTGGCGGTTATGTTACTACGATTTGTCGGTTATTTACTAAAGCCATTTTTATGTATACATATAAAGGGCTATGTATTTTACATATGCATAGCATCTTACAGTATCATATTATAGATTGCCTTGTGTTTGTAGGCTTATTCATAGTTTTATAATGATGCAATAAACAGTTTTCATGAGTCAAGGGAGCAATGTGCTTGCCATGTGGACTTCTCCTCCAGCTTCAGAATGGAGACGTGGCTCTCTGCAATGCCATGTGCTGCGATCAACAGTGCGCCATTTTGGACAAGAGTCCGTCTGTCGTTCTCAACATTTTGGCTCCTGTTGCTGCAGGGAGCGCACAAACTTATGCCATTTCAGCTGGTGTGCTCAAATGACTGCGTGATGAGATTTTCAATTTTCTGCGTTGTGGGTGGTGCATGGCATTAGCATATATTTGCCTGAACCGAGTCCTGCGTAGGCTGCAGGCTTCTCTCTCTCTCAACCAGTGGAAAGATGCTTTTTGTTAGCATTAAGAGATTGTTTAGCTTTGAAGTGTTTAGTATAATGTCTTCCTCCCTGTTGTTTGTCCTTTATTTCCAGCTTTTATCAACATATCAACATATTTCCAGCTTTTATCATCTTTTGCTCTGTTACAACAATCACGCTTTGGGAAATTAGGGTGCAGTTAGCAAAGGCACCATTTTGGTTTCAGGCCCTTTTGCAATCCATTAGTTTTGGGGTTGGATCTACTGTCTGCATTCAGTAATGCCATTTTAACCAATGTCTGCGCTCAGTTGAATGACTGGTATCATACCTGGTGTTGATCTTATTTCTCTAACCAGTTTGTCAGCATTAATGGAGATTCGTTAGAGCTTCAAAAAGTTCAGTATGGTGTCCCACCTGGTTTTGTTTTAGGTCTCCTACAGTATTTTTTCTTTTTATCTATCCTGCTTCGGCATGCAGTCTAAAAATATAATGTTGGCTTTTGCTTCTTTTACTTTGCGTGTGAGTTTAGCCAGTTGTGTGAAATGGAAAATGGTCTTGAAGGTGTAAATGAAATACTGATGTTTGGTATCCAGTCTGCCTGTAGAAAGGTTCCTGATTTCGCCAGAGAGCTGGAAAAGTTAGTGTAACCTTGGACGCATAAACCTTGGTTTATCATTTAATTCCCGTATAAGAACTATCTCTAAAGCTACATATAATTCAATGCTAAACTCTGGAGTAGTGTTACAGCATATAAAAGGAACACTAGATGTGTAGGAGTTTGGGATAAAATATATTTGGTATAAAGTAGCATTTTCATATTTCTTTGCAGTTTTATCTCGTCAAATAGCTTTTTATTTAATATTTAATTAGTTTAATAGCTTTTTATTGTTTGTAATTATTGTTATATGCTTATATTTAATTAATTAGTGCTGGGAACATCTATGGCACAGTTTTCTCTGGGGAATTGTATCTTGGATGCTTCACATAAACAGATTAAAAATGTAAATGTATGAGTTTTCTTTGAGGAGATGTTTCTTTAGCTTTTTGGAAGGAGTCTCCCGTTTTAGTGCTTTGTAACAGTCAAAGGCAAAACTGTAACTGCGTTTTCCGACATGGTAAAGTTGATTATTTTCATATAACAGAGCATCCTGGAGTGTTTTATTCTTCTTTGATTCATCTGCAGCACCAACACATGAAACTTTTTAATCTAGTTATAGTTAATAATTTAATGTTGTGGAACATCCTGTTTTCACTTACGTTATAGCAGCTATGAACAGTCGTTCCCTCACCTGCCTCTCTTTTTCTCTCTCATGCTTCACCTCTGACTGTTACAAAGTGCTGAATACTGCAGACTCCTTCATAAATGCTAAATCAATGTCTCTTCAGCACTTATTAATTAAAGAATTACACCCAGGAATTATAAATTCAAAGTACAAATTATACTATAAATTCAAATCACTAAATTATATTTTTATCTGGATCTAGTAAGACTTGTATTGACTTTTTTACAATATATGACAGAATTAAAGGTATTTTCTTAAGAGAACCAGAAATAATTATGTAGAAGGATGCTCAGTGTTACTGCTTTTCACTCACCATGACATCTTTTTGTAACCTGTTTCATTTTAAAGGTCATATTGTATATCCTACTAATAGATGAAAACCTGCCTCTGTAATGCCCCTGGAGAAGCAATGATTGAATCAGATTTAATCATTTGCTAATTCCGAATCTGATCATGTGGCTCTCAGTCTGGCCAGCAGAAAAGTTTATGAAATTAGTGACACCTGTTAGTGTTAATCTATTTAGGCCTCATGTTTGGCGGTGGTTTTGCCACAGTCTTCGTCTCACATGCTGTTCCTGCATTAATGATTAAACTCAGAGACACTCTGTTCGCAGTGCATCGAAACGCTGAAGGTTTTTTTTTTTTTTTTTTGCAGCGAGCCCAGATAACGACATGCGGCTCTCATAAATATCAGGCAACAGGGCAGACATTTGCCAGGCCTATGAATCTCACCTGCATCTCCTGCTGGGATTATGACTCTTGATTCGTGTGCTGAGGAACTGCTTCAAACTGATGACCGAATCTTTCATTTTCATCCAATTTTTTTGCACTAGGATTTATATTACATGTATAATTAGGTCCAGACCAAGCGAGACTTCCAATTTCTTATTTCTGTCTTATTTCTGTGAGACTCTGCTCTGGAATTTCTGGCTCTAGTTTGAGGATTTGTACTTTATTGGAGTCGTATAAGAGATGCTGAGGCAGTTCTTTAGCAGAAAGTGCATCCGCTTGCCAAGGCTTGCTCACCAGATGGGTATTTTATTGTTTAAACTGAATAGATTTGACCTTTTGGTATCATAAAATATGACACCGTGACAGTGTACATACATTAATCTGCACTAGGAATTGCAGTGATTAGTCAAGTAATATATTCATTAGTTGTTGCTATGGAGCTTCTTGATTAGTGAGCCAGATGGTGTAGAAAGCAGCTAAATGTACAGTACGATGTTCTAAAAAATATTTTAGTCAGCTGCACAAGACTCCACTGGGAAACGTCTTTTTTAAATTATCTTTTGCTTTCATGGACCGTTAACACTGATATCACTTTGCATTTAGTGTAGAAGTCTGGGCAAAACTATTTTTAATCCCAATTCCACCCTCTCCTGAAGGAATTCCTCCCACAGTTATTTTGTTGCCGAATAAAATGTAAATAAAATCCTTGCACAGACACAGTGCTGTGTGAAAGAGCGCTTTCTGAGCCGTGGGTTGCACATCACCAATCCCACGCAGCTAGTATTGAGTCAGATCAGCGGTGCATCCCGACTCAGAATGGCCGATCCTGCCTTGCTTTCGGATGCTCCCGAGGCACTGAACATGGTGGAAAAACCTCGGAGATGCTGATGTAGACATCGCATCCTCCATCCTTCATTAGGCTATAAGGAGCCGCTAGCTTGTCAACACGAGTGCATTTTAAGAATTGGTATGTCCGTAAATAGTGTAATATGATACACATCATTTATTATGCTGCACACTTATTGCATGAAATTATTTACCTATCCTAAAAAAGCACTGAAGCTGGAAATGTAATTTGTACCCTCTATATGTCTAAAGTCTGGTTTGCTGCACAAATAAAACAGCCTAAAAATAGTGTCGTTCTGAAACTATTTTTGATTTAATTGTGGAAAAGATGACTAGGTGACTACTTTTTTGAAATACAGGTCGACTAGTAAAAATAAACATCAGGAATTTGGATATTCCATGGTTGTCATTTCCTGTCATGGAATACTGTATGTCGCTGCATGCATTCCACAGAACAATTTCATTTAATAGTCTCATTTGGCAGTTTGTAACTCATTTTCGGATGACGGTGTCTGAGAAATTATTAAATTTAAATCTAAATTTGGACTTGACATTTGACTGATTCCAGTGAATAGACCGTTTGCAAAACATTTACACCTCATAGAGAAGATTTAAACCCACGTTTATGTGTGTTCAACCCACATTAACTACTAATGTTTGCCAAAATTCATGGAATGACTCACTAAAATTTCACGTCCTGATAATTTATTATTCTGATGCCACGTTGCAGTGAT
This sequence comes from Pangasianodon hypophthalmus, assembly GCF_027358585.1. NCBI lineage: Eukaryota > Metazoa > Chordata > Actinopteri > Siluriformes > Pangasiidae > Pangasianodon > Pangasianodon hypophthalmus. The sequence continues at coordinate 18,229,920 of NC_069730.1, read as the reverse complement.
GAATAATAAACAGCCCGAGTTGAATGGGAGCCAGATGGAGCTGAGTTTACTGTGTATGAGAGACTGTGCTTATGTCTCGCTTTTCAACGCTGCACTTTTACTCTCCTGCTTCCTGAACTAGTTGAACTATGACGGTGTACGAAGTTTACAGTGCATCTGTTACATTTTACAGGAAATTCTATTCTTCAAATGTGGGGAATGCTAAGACTTTTCTGGCATCCGTCAGTACCATCCGTGCACCTTATTGTAGCATATAATATAATATAGTGCTCTATTTTAGCAAGATAAATGAAAGCATTTTGTTCCATGGAGATTTTCACATAGCAGTTATGGAAGGAGTCTCCAGTGTCAGCACTTTTCACCAGTCAGGGATAAATATGTAGTTTTAACTGGTCCACTTGTAAAAAATTAGTAGCTGTTCATCCCCTAGCCTGCACCCAAATACACAGCAGGAATTTGGATGTTGTTTAGATGTCTGTCATTTCCTGTTGTAGAATACTGTATGTCGCTGCATGCATTCTGCACCATAACTTAATTTAATTGTCTCATTTGTAAGTCATTCCAGATGAGAGTGCCTGCGAAATGATTACTTTTAAACATAAACATCATATTTTGTCATAAACGTCATAAATTGTCATATCTGATTGGTTGAGAAGGTGTTGATTGATTTTCTATTTCTATTTTCTATAGTAACGATTTTGACAGGGACGCTGTGAGCAGATTTTCACCTAGCAGTTATGGAAGGAGTCTCCAGTGTCAGCACTTTGTAATGGGTCAGAAGTAAAGCTCTAACTGTAACTAGCTGATTACTTTTAAAAAAAAATACCAGTTGACTAGTAAGAAACATTAAATTTTCTGACATTTTCAGGACAGAGGAGTTTACGCTTTATCTTTATTCAGCAGCATGGTATTTTTTGTCTTGTTAACATCAAGACACAGAAGAAACAGTGGATGTGGGAACGACTGTTTATAGCTGTAAGTCACAGGTTCCCAGCCCTGACCCTGGAGCAACACTTCCCTGAATATTGTAGTGTTTTCCCTGCTCCCAATACACCTGATTCTGTTAGAGCAGGGAACACACTTGCTTCATGGAAGTTCCATCCCATTTAATGTAGCTATAAATGGATAAAACTTTTTTTTAAATTTAGTATGTTATTTTTTGTCAAGAGTTACAAGGACTAAAAGGCCCAATTGTGGAATCACCCATTTTCTTCATTCATCTTTTATTGAGCTTCATACACCATGATGCTGCATGTTTGGAGCCATTGGCGCTCTCCTCACGTATATTTGATCCCTACAAAAAAAAAAAAAAAAAAAAAAAAAAGAAAGAAATTTTTCTGACAAACGTCTCTCCAAGAAGCATTATCAGGCTGATGCATACATCTTCATACGTATTCATTGAAACACGTTGCTGTCAGGCTATAATTCTTATATCTCTATTCACAGGAGCTTGAAAATCTCCTATGATTTAATATGTGAGACATTCAAAGCTTTTGCCTACATTTGATCTTCAGGTCCTTGGTACTGTTTGTTGTCCCTTTGGATTTGTCAAGGAGATATAAGAATGACATGAAAGTATAATATCTGCCATTTGATCTTGTTGTTCTTTGGGAAAAGTTTGAAATTTAAAAAGAGAAGTGCTTAAGCTATGATACTTTTCAGATTGTCTAGTGACTTTCAGGATTTTATAGGCATCCTGCATTGTAATGCTCCTCCGACTGAAACTTTAACAAGGCTTCTTGCTTCAATTTATTACAGTACACAGAAAGCTGGAGATTTATGGTGGAGATGATGGAGATTTTGACAATGGACTTTATTCAGATTCCGTGACTTCAGTCCAATATTTGCGTAAATATTTACACAGGGAAAGTTTCTCGTATTTAGAGTTGGGTTATGCAGATATTTTAGGCTCCCCGTTCAGATTATTGAAATTATGTGTGTATAGTTTACACCGCTGAGGTTGCCAGATATTTCTTGAGAAGATGTAACATAAAAAGAAATGACAGTTTTAAAAGTTAGAAATAAAACATTGAATGAGAATTTAACAATATGGCTTCCACTCTCGTCTCTGAAGCTTATAAAAATAGCACTTGATCCAGCACATCGTATTGTTTAGCATTTTTTAAATATTGTGTGCACAAATTAATGAATCCATGAGATACTAACTTGAGGTCATGACATCATAATGTGTGCAAGTGATGTTGACTATTTTAATAAAATCATGTCCTTTTTTTCGTTTGATGCGCTCTCCTGTAAAGAAAACATGGCCATGGTTTGGTTTGAAGGATAAACTGACCGAGAACTCTGGCACTGTTACAGCTGACTTTAATTTCATTCATAACTTTATCCATAAAAAAATTCAGTCTTTGAGATAAGCAGTGTGTCTGGCAACAATGTCTCCTCTGATGTCTTCTGTGTGGAAAAAAACCTTTTTTAGTGTATTTAGGGCGCAAAACAGAAAATCACACAAGATAACAAAGATGACAAAAATGAGCTTGCTAATTGGGAAAATCTTTTAGAAGAACGGTGTTCATCGCTCCAATACCATTCCAGAGACTTGAGTATTAATACTGTTTTGGCAGTGTGTGGTGGCGCAACACACTTTACTTTATGTTGGTTTTTCCTTTAATTTGTCACCCAGCTGGATGTTAACCGAGAGCAAGAGGGAGTCAGTGAAGTGAGAATATATTTCGACAATATTTAACTGACACCAGATACCTTCCCAACTGGTGCATTGTTATCGTAAACAGTTATAATTGAAATGAAAATAAATGAAATACAGTGTGGTGTGGTGCCTCATTACCCAGGAAATGAGGCGTCAGGCATTTTGCTACCCATGCACGACAGATGACTGAATTATTTCTGCAACATATGCATAAACTGAATATTGAGAGGTGATGGTTGAAAATTGCATTGCATTTAAATTACCATAATCGTTGTACATGATGCAGAGAACTTTCAGTCTTGCTGTATCCACAATATTCTTTTCCTGTTTGGTCCTGAAGGTGAGTGGCTTGAAGACTTCCACTGGCCGGAAGCGGGAGCACCGTGTCCTCCTCATGGTCATCACTATGGTGGTGTGTTACCTGCTCTGCTGGCTCCCGTATGGCATCATGGCACTGCTGGCTACGTTCGGAGCGCCAGGTCTGGTGACAGCCGAGGCTAGCATCGTGCCCTCGCTCCTGGCCAAGACCAGCACCGTCATCAACCCCGTCATCTACGTCTTCATGAACAAGCAGGTGAGGACGAGTATCTGTCATTGATCTACACTCTGCACTCTTAAAGTGTAGACCAGCTCCTCAGTTTCTAAGAGCATAGACCTGTGCTTACAATTACGACTATAATTTATGCTGCCATATTCCCCACAGCTGAAACTGGTAATATATAGCACCATATAGTATCTCTACAGCACCATTAGACCTCCTGCAAGAAAGTCAATTATTTACTAGCTTGTCTTATAGCTATCCAGTCATATTTGTGTTCATATCTGTGATCATAGTTTGGCAAAAGGTGTTCCGTGGATAAAAATAACTGGCTAACATACAACTCACAGCCTCACAGCATATGTACCTAGCACAGTGTATTAACTTGCTAGCTGCTTGCTGCTTACTAGCTAGCCTCTAAGAATAACTTGCTAGTTAGCCTTAGGTAGCATTTTATTCAGTAAACAGCTGTCTACTTGTGTTCAGTAACAGAAAAACAGTTGGCGCTAGTTCAGGATCCGTTGTCAGGTAAGGACATAAACTAGCAAGTGATGTTATTACATTTACATGTACATTTATTCATTTAGCAGACGCTTTTATCCAAAGCGACTTACAATTGAGGAAATACAAGCAAAAATGAGGAAATACAAGCAAAGAATAAAAGCCATAACGTATGTGGTTTTGTGTTCTTTGTCCAAGCTGAGAAGCTAGTGAGTGACTGGATTGTGAGTAAACACATACCTTGGACTGTATGCTAGGTAGCACTGAAGTCATGTCGAGCTGTAACAATACCTAAAAATAAATTAGCCATGGAAAAAACTCAATGCTAGCATTAATCATTAAGCTTTCTGTAACTCATGTGGTGGAAAAGATTCTCAAGTGATACATGGCTGACTGTTTTTCAGACTCTGTTCTGTGTTTTCTAGGCTTTAAGACATCGTCTTTATATTAGAAAACAACACTTCATTTTGTATCGTTTCAAGCACCGACAGCAATTTGATTTCCAGCTTTTCTCATTTCACGTATCTACGCCTGGGGAGATACTCAAGCAGACGGGAAGTGTTGAATGATATTGCACACTTCATAAATTACATTATATACTAGGATTTGAAATCATTTTTATTTGCATGGGTGTGTGACTGTGGTCTTCTTGTATTAACCACGTGAGGATTTATTCCGAGGATGTGCGGCCGAAACCGAGATAGCGAATGAGTAATGGCGCAATGCCGGCCCATGCTGACCAATTTACTCTGCACTGCTGTGGAATGATGGCTGACAGAACATAGCCACAGCTCTACCTTGATAAGATTTCAGGCTAATATAAACCTCCTGGGCCTAAACTAACATGATGCGCTAGCACTGGACTCCTTGCATTCAGCGTTATGATGAATATTTGTCTTGTCAGTTATCTGCCTTCTTGGCAGTGTGTCAGTATACAGCCCTGGATAGGAGTGATTAAAGATTTAGCAATTATCATGATGTGAAATTTTAATCTATGGCTATTTCACAGGATGGCTCTTCAGAAATCAGTTGTTCTCATGTTGTGATTGTTCCATGCAATAAAGCGAGACATGTAACTTAATTTATCTGTGCTGCCAGTTTAATAAAGGCATCTAATTCAACCACGTCACTGTTGTGCCTTCAAGTGAAACGATTCAATTCATCATACCATCAGTCAAGCTGTCAGCCGTGATTCGGCACAGAAGGAAAAGAACAAGTAAAATAGCTGTGCTCTCTACTCCCACTGTTAAAGGACATTCAGGAAAAACATACACAGCGCCTTTAACTCAGTAAAGGCACCGAAAGACATAATTTCTTTGGATTTAGATTGGTGTATTTTCTTCTCTTGGGATGTCGTTTGTGTAGATGTCACCAATATCTTTGATACGGAAATGCACTTCTGGCTGTTGTGAAATAAAACAGCACAGGAGGCTATGGTATATGTGCCAAGAAGGCGCCTTACACTGAACTGCTGCCAGGGGAAACAGATCTCAAAAACAAGACTTGCTCTTTGATTTGGATTTATTGATTTGGATGTACAGTACAAGTGAGACAGAAGCCAGTCCAAGCACAAAGCCGACAGCGGAGCTGATAGTGATACAACATGCCAAGTTCCCACCAGTCAACCAAAAACAAATGCGTGAGAGTTATAGGAAGGAACTGAAGGGTTAGAATATACTCCTCAAGGGTTCTTTAGAGGGTTATTAGTTCTAGCTTTTTAAAAGGAAACCTATTTGTGGCATTTTCTGAAAATGAAGCCCCCTTTTGAAAGGTTTTATGTAGAAACTTTAAGTTTCCTCTAGAGAGACAAACTGAAGAACTCTTTCTCAAACCAGTCCCAGTCAGTCCACATTTTTACTCGATCTCTGCGTTAAGTGAGCAAAAAACACGAACTGACTAATGTGGCCATGAGAATTGGTTTATGAACCACTGCTTCAGGGTGCTAGATGAAATTTAGCATATCCAGGCCACCTACTACCATGTTTTTTGGACAGTAGGTGGAAACGGGAGAACCATGAGGAAACCCAGGATTGTTTCCAGGCCCATTGTGCAATAAATAGATCCAATTCCATTATTTGCGCCAGAAATTAATTGTTTTCTGGAGAATAAATGAGATTTCATCTAGCACCCAAACACAGTGGTTCTCAAACCTGTTCACATTTCCGTCTTGTGTGAGTTGAGATGGAGATCGATCCAGGGTTTCCTCATGGTTCTCTGGTTTCCCTCTACTGTCCAAAAAACATCAGGGTAAGTGGACTGGATATGCTAAATTGATCCCTAGATCTCTCATACCCAGTGTTCCTGGGATAAACTCCAGATCCACCATCACCCTGAGCAGGATAAAGGGCTTACTGAAGATGAGTGAATGAATGAATGAAACCCTGTAGTCAGTGATTTCCATTCATTATGTGAATAGACTGTAACTCACTAAAGACGCAGCACCAACAGTGTGATTAATGAAATATACACAGTGAAAGCTTCACATTGCGATAAACACCAGACAATTTTCCTACCTACTAAATGTGCTCTAATGATATTTAACCGTCTAATTAGATTTCCATGTGGGTTACAGAGCAGAAAACTTGACTTTCTAGTCTGCTGTGATATCAAGTCTGAGACGCTGTGTAGAAAACAAAGACGAAATGAATGAAAATTATTCTTGTCTTCATCCAGCCATGTTAAGCCGATCTGACAGTTGCTCTAATGCATTTTGTTTGCGAGTGTCTGAAGCTATTTTCATTATGCAATACAGCAACTGCACACCACAACACATTGTGTTTAGATTGTGTCCTTCACAGTAACTTTTGAATTTCATTTTCTCCAAAATAAATGCGCTGTAGGTTCCCTTTGGAGTTCATTCTCATTGTCTTTCACTCCTTTTACTCCGTTCCCCTTTGTTTTGAAGCTACTGGATGCTACTACAGTATTATATTATCCACCTTATCTTGGGTAATCCCCAGACAAAATGCCAGCTTTGGAAACCATTTGTCGGCCTTAGTTATTAATTATAGCTCCATTTATATGCACCTCTTTAGCAGGGATCACAGCTGCATTAATCCTAAAGCTGAATAATTACCCCTTCATTGCTGCTAAAGCCTGGGTAAAGGTACAGAAAATCTGCTACAGTGTGATTTAATAAACTCGTACACAGAAGATAGAGCTGGAGTTAAAGAGCCAACTGGTACACAGTATTGATTTTTGTGTGAAGCTTCTGAATTCTTGTGCAGCATTGCTCTGAGGTTGAAAAGCAGATTAATTTATGTGTTTTGTGTAATTTGCTGCAAGGCAATTATAAACCCCTAGGACTTTTAGTAGGAATGACAAACGAGCCAGAAGAGCTGTGTAAAAAGTTCTGCAACACCTCTTGATAGAACAAGGTAGTAATTTATTTCTCTAAGGCAACGCTCACATTAGAAGCCTTTTAGCATTTCCTATTTTTCATTCAACTCTGATCTTTATGCTTCGATGGTTTACATTTGGGTTTGTAAATGACCTGCACCTGACATGATATTACAATGAGCACTCTGAACACTATTTTCCTATAACAGCACGTCTAGAAATGTTTTTCTTCCGCTTATAACACAGCAGTTTGCCAATGATTACAATTTTTTTTATCCATTTATAGTTATTTCCTGTTGTGGAATGTCCATGAAAAAAGGTATTTCCTGTGAGCACTTACGTTATAGCAGCTATAAACAGTCGTTCCCTCACATTAAAATTAATGACAAAAAAAGGTGGGGTGTCAAGTTACAAAAAAAATGGCATAGCATAAACCCCTCCGTCCTGACGACTTTCCCACAGTGGAAAACTTAAAGTTACAGCTTTAGCTCTTCATTTTATAAAGTGCAGACACTGGAGACTCCTTCCATAAATGCTAAATAAGTGCCTCAGACAGGCACGGAATCCACTCCACCTTTGCTGGTACTGATAGGCACAGAGGCCAAAATTTAATAAACTGCTGATGCCTTTTATTTTATATTTTTATCACATGGACAAAGTGTCTCAGTCTGTAATCTGTAGTCTCTAACTAGTCTCCCTGCTCGATTAGGCCCCTTGTAAAGACTGTATGAGAATTTGCTGCATCTTACTAGTTGCTGGACTTAATTGCTGTGATGATGATATTTGGTTCAAATTTCAATTTATAAAAATATTATATAAAGCCACTGTCTAGAAAATTTTTAAGAATTTGCAAACCAGCAGCCTGCATTTTAGTGACTGTAACTGTCCACCAATATCCACCAATTTCTCAATAACTCAATAACTAATTCTCAATCACCTTGTCAGAATTGATGCCAGATATTAAAGATTACGGTTCTTTGGAATTCTTTGATATTCAAACTCAGTAATAATATAAAATATTAACACATCAGAGAGTTTGTGTGTTTTCAGTGTCAGTCATAGTGAGCTCAATCACACCAAGCGTCACTACAAATTGTCTATGGAGAGACACTGTTCTCATAATTATCAACTGATGTGTAAAATAATCCATCAATAATAGATCACAAACGTGTTCCACAATAATTAAAAATGTCTCTGAGCAGTTTAAATAAATGAGGATTTGTACCAATGTACTGTAGACCTAAAACACACTCTTTGTAAAAAGATTCCTTGGGGTTGTTTGGGTAGTCAGGGTTTCTACTTGGAAGTACTTATGAAAGAGAAACTCTCCCGAACATTTAAGGGACAAAACCCTTCAGGTGGAACGTTGCTTTACAGAGTGTATTTGTGAATAAACTGCTTTCCTTTTATGTGTTGTCATTTGTATATAAAACTAAACTAAACTTGAAAATACATTCTCTGATGTTGTTCGTGTTATTCTACTTTTTTGGACTGAGTAACATTTGAGCTTTCAGTGATATTGATCTTTATTTCACTTCCATCTTGGCTGATATGTGGTCAATTCATGTCCTTGCTGCACGTTGCCCTATCGATCACCGTCAATGAGATACTGGCACTATAAAACAGCATCGTCCTTGAGCACCTGTCAGACCTGGAAGATGATTACATCAGACATAAGACTGTTAACAGAATATCTTACTGAAAAAATTTAAAAATAGGTCTTAAAGCTATTATAGCTCCAGAGGTTTGTGTAGAAACATAAGAAATTATTATCCTAAATTCTGGTTAATATTGGCACACTTGGCTAACTGGCATTCTGTCACAAGCATACGATGCATTTCAACGTATTAGTCTTTCTCTCAGTGTTCTGCATGCCATGTTCTGCACCAACATAATGTAACCACACCCTCTACTACTACACTATTTAAATAAGATCTATGTGTAATAAATAATTTTACTAAACACATTTATAAATCTTTTAGTATAAATTTTTTAAAATGTTTGTGTAAGCCAAACTGAACTAAAAATTCCATCAGACTTACAAAAGTTTCAGAAAAGCTGATTTTCTTCGTACTCACATGGGTATACTGATCAATGCAAATCACCCATAAAAAAATTTACACACACTCAGGAACACAAGTAGGATACAGATGTTTTTCCATTTTTTTTTTCTGGAAACAAAAAGTGATAATCATTTTCATGAATACTAACTTTCTTGTGTAAATGCTCCTACAAACCAATTAAGAAAAAATCCGTTTGCATCCAGCTTGATAAATGAGGCCCTGTGAGTGTAGCCCACTTCATGTGTCAGGTTTGTGCTTTTTACAACGTGTAATTAGACTTACCAGGCTCATAAATTAAGCCTAACTTCTCCTCTTTGCAAGTTATGTAGTAATACAGTACAGTATGCCGGGTATTTTCAAAAAGTATTTTCGGAACGTCTCTGTAGCTTAAAAATATATTCCACAACCCACATTTATTTATTCTTTAAGAGTATTCTTTAGGCTACAGAGAATGTAGAGATTTGAAAAAGGTACAATGTCAAAACAAAATTGAGCTCTGGTACAGAATATAACAAAAGAATTAGGTGTGAAAACAGCTTCAGGTTCACGTTAATATTTGTATTTGCTAGCAACTTTGGAATGCAATTCTCGTAGCAGCAACTCTACAGAAGGGCATTCTTATATATAATTACATGAAAAAAACTTCCACAACCTGTTTTTCACAAGACCCAACGTTCCCATATATGCTTATGTTATTGTTTAAGACAGCTTTTCTCACTTAAATTTACAGCTTGTTCCTGCTCTCCCCACTTAGCAGCATACCGATGCCTATGTAAGGTCATACAGATCACTTTCAGGCCTCCGTGTCACCTTGTGCACTATACCGGTTCCATACATCTATAACATTGAGGATTAAATATTATCAAATCTGAGTACATGTTTTGTGGTTAATATTTTATGGTTACAATATTTCTATACAATCAACTTGAATCGGGAAATATAGAGAAAATGATAGAGAAAAGATTGATATCTTGTCATATAAAGACAGAGGAGTCTCATAAGGCTAGTTAAAATCTTTGGCGAAAACAAGAGCACAGATGGCTGTTGTGATAAATTGAGTGTTACTTCTTGTTATACTTGAAGCTGACAGCTAAATGAGCCTGAGAAACTGGATTTGATGAAGATCCATGTCTACTTCTCTCTGCGAAAAAAAGCAAAAAGCAACTCCGTAGTGGATGCCTAGACTGTCCTGTCTCGTTTGTAGCTGAGGCATCTGTTTTGCACACACCGTTAAAACAAACGCTGTCTGAGTTTCCTGTGGCAGTCCGTCTAATGAGCACTGACGAATGTTTCAGGATGTCTCAGGATGTTTCAGGAAGTTCGCCGTCCTCCAGCCAAAGAAACAACGTTTCTCCTGTATGTCATTTTCAGTCTTCAATTCCTCCCAGCCCGTAACTATGGAAACTGTGAGTTGAGGCGAGTTGAAGACTAAAAATGCTGTACAGATCCATGAACGATTTCCTGCCCAGCCAAGATCCACAACCAGGACTTTGGTAAGTGTCTTAATCAGACTCCACTTTACTTTCACTGCGCGTATACACCCACTGACCACTTTAATAGGAACACTTGTACACCTGCTCATTCATGCAATTGTTCAATCAATCAATCATGTGGCAACAGCGCAATGCATAAAATCACGCAGTTACAGGTCAAGAGCTGCAGGGAACGTTCACACCAAAAATGTGATCTCAGTGACTGGAAAAAGACCAGGTGATGTTTTTCCAATGTTTAAATGTCCACTTTGGGTGATCCTGTGCCCAATGAATCCTGTGCCTGGCTGACAGGAGTGTGACCTGATGTGGTCTTCTGCTGTACGGAGATGCTTTTCTGCTCACGACGGTTGTAAAGAGTGTTTTTTTTTTTAACTGTAAAATTATCTGTTGAACATGATCATTGATTTTTTTCTGTCTAATTGCCCTTAGTGTCCTTTTCCTCTGAAATCTTGGAGCATCGAACAGAGGATTTACATTTCTTGGGGAAATGTAGTTGACTTAAGGTATACATGATACATATGGTATACTAAGTACACTACGTTTTCCCAAGGAAGGTAGCATCACCTTTTTTTAAAATTCCAGACTCATTCGTATCAGAGCAGCGTGAGTCATCCTGGGTGTCTGCTTGCCCTCGTGTGTATATTTCTTGCGCTGTGTTTTAGCATGCTTACAACCAAAAGATAGATACAGCTCAGGAACATCAAACATCATGACGCCTTAACTTCAGGCATGAAAGAAGTCCAGCTCCATGGTGACGGGCAAGAGCCAGCAGCCAATCAGAGAGAGAGAGAGAAAGAGAGCACGAGAGTAAAAGAGTGAGTCTTACATTATACTATAAGTGCAATATGGATTCATGACTGATGGCCTTTATTTGTTCTCAAATTTGGTGTGAAGCTAGCCAATGATAGATGATCTCATTAGATGATATCAGTCTACTACTTTATACTTTATTGTTGTGGAAGCTGTTTGAATCTTTACTCAGCTGAAAAGTTTGGCTAGAAAACACATAATAAGGAGGTGTTTGTGTGTTTATCTGCATTTTTTAAAATTTAAATTGTCTGCTTGCCCATGTGTGTAGATGTATTGCTCTGTGATTTAGCTAACATGCTAACACTATTTGGCTAATGTTTTTGACAGGCTGATGAACAGAATACGCCAACTAGGTGATAAAATACAGAAAACAGTGATCGGGTAATAGAAATACACCCATCGCAAGCATCCAGAAGAGAGAGTTTTGTTCTCTGTGCTGTATTTTAGGTATCTAGCAAGAGTTAGCAGGCTAGGTTGTATATATCAGTGTGGTGCCATCATCTGGTCTAAGAAAGATGTAGGCAGTGATGTTTCTGAGATGATATTTTACTGGAAACATGAGGATCTAATAAAAAAGTGGAGATCTTGATCACTGATCAGGTACTTGTTACCACCGTATATGTTTAGCTTACAATTAATATTAGCACTCATTCTGAGTTTGTAATACATATAGGTCTAACTGATTCAGCCTCCAAGTGCATACTCCCGTAATTAAACTCTCATTTAGAGATCTTTAGAAGCACAATAAGCTTTGGGAGTGGCAAGTTAATAAGTCGTGACCCACAGAGATTTAGATCTTTGGTGGAACAGTTGTTTAATATTTGTTCTCATTTAATAGCTGCTTTGTGTTTTGCCTCTGGTAGTAATGAATTCAAATCTTCTGGCTATTTAACATTATCTTCTTTTTAATCACATTAAACAAGTGTGCTATCTAGTGAGTTTAATGCTAGACATGCTAAATACTACGCATGGCCAAACACAAAGGAAAGCAGCAGTCAGGAGCGATGTGAACCTTCGGGCTGTAATCTGACTAAACCAGGATAAAACATTTGAGTCTGGGGGAGAAACATGCAAAGAACATAATCCTTCCTGCAGAGCTTTTCTCTTCCACAAGCCCAAGGCACTTCTGACTGAAAACAAACTCAGCCCTCTAAATATGTGACTAAAATGGAACACTTTTCATTATATTAATAATGCTGAATCTAGACATTTTTGAAGGAACCGCACTGTTTTACACCCATACTTTAATGTAAACTTATGCGTTATACATTTTTGTTTTAAATAACGTAAGATACATTTTTTTTTTAAAGTTTTGAAAGCTGTTATATTAGTTGTTTTACTCTGTGTTCCAGCACTGTGGAGTTGAAACAAAAGAGGTTAAATCTTTAATTTAAAGGTCGTAAAATCATAATTGCTTTAAAAATAAGCTGTTGACGTGCTGGGAAAAATATAATTTAAAAAAAAATTGCACTTTTTATGCACTATTTGTTGGTGAAGGTATGTAAGCTAAATCAGTTAGCCTTGACATTTCCTTGAATGCCATTCAATAGCTGTATGCATTTGTTGTTTATAGAGCATTAAAAAAATGCTTTTTTTTTGCTGTTTGCTGCTGGACTACAACCAATGCCGAAACGATCACTTCATCATCACTGAATGCAACTAGTTATACTTCAACATTGCAACTGGGTAACAATACAAATTCCACTGTTGTACTCTTTCTCTCGCCTGATTGGCTGCCTGTCACAGTGTCGTTGGACTTCTTTCTTGTCAGAAATTAGGCCGTGGTAATGTTTGAAGTATCTGAGCTGGTATATGACTTCTGTGACTGTTTACAAATTCCCCTACAATTCCAAGCCAACACCTCTGACACAGTGCTGTTTTTTAACAGAAAATATAACAACATTAAACATGTATTAGCTGCAGTTGTAATTGATTATCTGAAATTGCAGTAATTCATTTAACTGTGTTTGTTAGTTAGTTAGTACCCATATTTGTACTGAATTATATATGTTCATTGCAGTAATGGTTGCTATATCAAGTGACACCGAGCGTAATTTATCTCACCATTCTCTGTGTGTATCAGTTCAACAGATGTCTCCGATCTTTACTCAAATGCGACGCGACCCAACAAGGCTCCATTTTGAAGAGCTGGTCGAAAGCAAACAAACCCATGAGGCGCACTGACAACAACCTCACGTTCATGGCTGCGTCAGTGGATCACAGGTCAGCAGCACCCAGTACCTCAAAGAGCAACAAGGAGCCTCCATCGACAGACTCGGCCAAACCGCCAGCGCTGTCCCTCGTGGCTCATTACAATGGCTCGTTCTGAGAGTAAGACTCTGCAATGCGACACAAGCGATGATAAACCTCCTGTTTTTTACATTGGAAAGAGTGAACTACAGGCTATGCTTGAGATCCAAAATAAGAGAACTCGTATGCCATTCATCAAATACCTCAAACTGATTAAAAAAAAGGCCAATGTTTACATCTGATCACCTCAATTTCTTTATCTAATCTTTGCAGCTATGCGTGCCACATGCGATTAAAAAAAATCACCCTTTTCCAAAGATCTTCAGTGTGTGCAAATATAAATCTGTGCCTGTATAAATCTGGCTCATTTTTGATAAAGCGTTTCCTGGGGCCTGCAGCTTGGGTCTTTTCTTCCCCCAAGGAACTTTTTTTAAATTATATTTGTGAAATCTACTTCTCTCTTTGACAGAACATGGAAGCAGGGTCTTTGCTACACCATAGACTGCAAGAATTTTTTAAAGCCAATATGCAGTATGAAAGAAAACGTACAGCAAAAAAAAAAAAAAGTTCCAGTGCTAGTTAAATGGGTGTGAAGTCAGAGTTGGAGACTAACGCTGTCTGATATCACACTTAATAACTGTTATTCAAGCAGCCTGGTCTATGTTACTGCTGCAAGTATTAAAAATTGGAATCACTGTTCTATATTCCTGCTGTGGTACTTTGTAAAATTGCCATATATTCATTTTCAGATGCTGCTAATCATCTGAAAATTTGATCAGTCATCTACAGTGACCATAAATTGTGCCATTTTTGTACAAATTCATAAAGATTACATAAAATACTACCATTAATCCAACTTTGATATAATTATAGCATTTTTGAAACATAATATGAAAAGAGGTATAGCGTGTGAGAGCAATATTCAATTCATTAAAAATGTCTACTTCTGTACCTACCAACAATGCAAAATATTTTGTACAGATGTGTGTTGTGCAATCTGTCCAATTAAAACGCAGCTCAGCCAAACCCTTGGTTTATTGGAGTGAACTTCCATTGGAAGCACAATGCCAGTGCCATGTCTTTTGGGTTAACATAGTGGTTGCATGTTTTGTTTTATTTTCCTTATCAATTTCTTTCTTTTTTAATAAGAAATCAACTTAAGCATGTTTTTCAGTGAGTTATGTTTATCTAAACTGTGGAAGAATCTTGAGAATGGTTAAAGATGGGTTCCAAGAGAATACGTCCAAGGCTTGACAAGATATCCCTAGTGTCCAGATGTGGAGAAGGGAGTTTTCACAAGATGTTTTTGGCTTATTATAAAAAATCTCATGTATTGTTCCTTTCTCTGTTTTTCATTATTTCAGATTAAGATTTCTGTTAAACTCTTAAGCTTTTGTCTCTAGGATTAGTGCCAAAGATTAATGATATATCTATCAGTTGTCTAATAAATATACATATATGTTGTCCCTCTGGTGGAACCTTTAAAAGTTTCAAGTAGAAACCTACAAAAGAGTTTCTCTTTTTCTGAATGGATGTTCCTTAAGGGTTCTTTGGCTGGTTAAGAGCTCTAGCGTTCTTGAACCTTATCTGACAAGGAAACTCTTTGTTGTAGGGTTCTACATAGGACCTTTAAGGGTTCCTCCAGAGGGACAAATCCACTCCACTGTGTATATTTGAGAAATATGTATATGGATATTATTTTTTGGGACACATTTTGTAAAATGGTAAAAGAACCATTAGGGGAACTCGTACGAATTGTAAGATTTCATTTCTGTGAAAAATAGCCTGTGTGTGGCCAGTGTTCTCTTGTGCATCTTGTGATAATCACGTCTACTGTTCTTGACTTAAATAGCCTTTAGTTGCTTTATCCTTCATACAATTAGTTTTGTTTTTAGCTGTCTCAAAAGGTCAGTCTGTTCTGCTGTCTTTATTAGATATTACTCCATATGCACTAAGGGTCCCTGGAGGTTCTAGTGGTTAGGCCACAGTGCTCTCACCGCTACAGCCCAGGTTCGATTCCCGGCCAGGCAACCAAACAATGCACTCCTAGTGCCGGTCCCAAGCCTGGATACAATTGCCCTAGGAAGGGCATCCGGTGTAAAAACTGTACCGAAACAAATATGCAGACCAATGATCCGCTGTGGTGACCCCTAACAGGAGCAGCTGCAAGAACAACAGCTCCATGTGAGCTAAATTGGACATGCGTTATTTATTCTGATTACTCACAGACTTAAACACAAACTGGGTGTTTTATAGCTTTTAGAGTCTTTTGGCATTGTGGACTTTTTGGGACATCTTGGGATTTCAAAAAAATTGACTGTGATCCAATAAAGGTCACATTTCTGAAAAAAAAAACAAACAGACTGTTTAATGCGTTTAAAGGGATATCAGTTTGGGGCATTCAAGAGTACCGAAAGCTCATTTTTTTCCACCATGGGAAATATAACTACATATTGAAAGGTCCATTTTTATTTATTTTTTTTGCCACAGAAATACATTTCAGTGTGAACACAGTTGACCTGCAAGTATAGTAAACTATTCTACAAGCTAGTCTCTGGTTAAAATATCATATACACTGGAACTTTATTCTGTTTTTATAAATGATATGATAAATATGGGATAAAAAAAATCTAAAAGTATTCTTAAATTGTAGCATCTGGAAAATCCTGACTTATTTTTAGGCTTTTTTACTGTAATGTTGTTGCTTTTTTTTTTTTTTTAAAGCACATAGTACATCCATACTAGCAGTGCATCAGACACTAACTTATTAAATCTGTAACATGTTATTAACTGATTAATCAGAGTTTAGGATGGGGAATCTGAAATGATTAGAAATTGACATTGGACAAAGTGGAAGTGTGATTATTTTGAAATAGTTGTTGGTGTGGAAGTGCGTGTATGAACTTGCTTAAATATCTAGTTTTTAGCTCCTTTACAGTAACTCCAGCATGGAGCATCTCAATGTAGGAAAGTAGCAAAATATGAGCGGCATATATTATCCAAACTCACAGCCTCAGGGTCGTCGTGTTCTCAGGCTGGGTCTTGATTATGGGCAGCTTCCGCCGTAGGGCCTGCTGAGGAGTAGCGATAACTCAGACGAATAAGGACCAGCAGTGTCGTCTCTCCATCCTGCTTCCTGTTTGAGTGTGAGATGACGCAAACTAACCTTGTGAACAGTCTGAAGTTGTGATGGTTTAATCGTGATCGTGAGTTGCCTTCTTGACATGCATGATTAAGCTCTTACCATAATTAATTAATTTTTACTGTGCTGTTGAATTCTTGAATCTGATTGGTCAGAAGGTGTTGATTTACTTTTCTAGAGCCAGCTGTAATTCACATGCACTTGTTTGAATACATTATCGTTGCTATAGAAACAGCTTATTCACAAGGACTTACAGTGGTGGATGATCCACATAATCTAATGCTAATAATACACAAATAAAAAGTGTTTTACGAAGAAAAACGTATAATTGTTGATAAGTTGAAGGCTTCTGTATGAAGACGTTTATGTAACATTTATGGAAGGAGTCTAAAGTGCTAGCAAGTTTTCTGCCATGAAACTTTCTGGTTTTCTTTTTTGTCAAATGAGAGAAAAAGAGAGAGAGGCTGGTGAGGGAATGACTGTTTACAGCTGCTGTAGTGTAAGCGAGAACAGGACAACATGAAATGTAACTCTAAATGGGTAAAAAGTATGACGTGTCATTCTTTAATAAATTAAAAATTGTAATCACTGGCAAATTGCTGTGGTATAAAAGGAATGAAACACCTCAGGCATGCTGTTATATGATTATTTTCCCCTAAAACAGCACATCCTGTAGTATTTTATTCTTTACTTAATGGCCTCTAGCAAAGCAAGATGAATCAATATGGAAAAAGAAAACAATTTTGAGTCCTCAACATCTAAAGGATGTGCATGAATTAATTAGTTCTTTTTCTTCATCTTGCCAGAAACAGCTCACAATATCTTACACTATATTATGATTTTCACACTCTGCTTGTCTTGTGTCCTGCATTTTTAACATGGCTTCCACTTTGAATCAAATCTTAGACAAGCTCACGCTGGTCTGAGGGTCTGAATGTCTGAGTATGTCTGAAAAAAAGGTGCTTTTCATTTTCATTGCCGTGAAGCGAGACGTTCATTCAGACATTCGTTCTCCAATTAGTGTCTCAGCTGCAGATTAGCTGAAAAGGACAGTGAGAATTTTTGTCATAGACAAAAACATTCCTCTTAATGTCAGACATTTACTTTTGTGCTTTTTCATACAACCTAGCTAACGTCTCATGGTTTATAACGCTAATTGTTGAAAATGGCAGGAAAAGTTGGAGAACAGTGACACTGAATTTTTTTCATTCTGCCATTTTAGAGATCTCATGCATTAGTCACCAGATATTGTGGTTTTTCTGGGTACTCAAATAATTTCATTGCTTCTGTCTGAAAGAACACAAAGGGCAAGGCAAACACACACACACACACACATATGCATGCAAAAGAGGGGAAAATTTATGTAAGACCAAAAAAAAACCACAAGGCACAAGTTTTCCAAAATAACTGAAGCGCTCCTAAAATATAAAATGAAATAAAAACCACAGTGAAAAACATCACACAGTTCATCAGCTGCTTTCTGAAGGTGGGTCCAGAAGAGATGCTGGACATTCACATGATCATCAGATGATTACAAAATGCTCCAAATGAAACAAGCATTAAATGCAGAAGTGAATAATAAAGAAAATAATACTGCATTAAAGGCACGTCAAGATGCACTCACTCTGAGCTAATGCTTCCACTAAACATCCTAAATGATCCATTTATTTAAATAATACATTAAATAAATTATTTAATTATAAAATTATATGTTTTTTTCTATAATGAAGAACATGTAAGGAATAAAACACTTAGGGGTGTGTGATTATAGGAAAATAATCAACACAAAGTGGAGTTACTGTTACCACTTTCGAAGATGACAGAACATCCTGAAGTGTCGTATTCCTTTTATACCACAGCAATTTGCCAATGATTACACTATTTTATTTATTAAAGAATGGCATGTCATAGTTTTTATCCATTTATAGTTGCATTACTTCTTGTTATTACTTACATCATAGCAGATATAAACAGTCATTTCTTCACCAGCCTCTTGTTTTTCCTGATTTTCTCCCTAATTTAGTTTTGCCCGATTCCCACCCACCAGCCAGCTCACTCAGATCCTATGACAGCGGCCACGTGTGGAGAGTGAAGGCTAACACGTGAGACATGTGAAGCCAGCCAATTACATCTTTTCAGACTGCTGCTCGTGCTGCGTTACGGAGCAGTGTAACAAACTCAGAGGAAAGTGCTGTCCGCCCTCTTCCACATACCTGAGCTCACGGACCCCTATGATTAGCTAGTGTCGCTGTGATTGACAGGACACAGATAGTACACCCCTCCCTTCCTGAGAGCACGGCCAGTTTTGCTCTCTTGTGCTCCCGGCCATGGACGGCTCTGGCATTATTGGGATTCAAACTGGTGACCTTACGTTACCGAAAAACCACAAAAAGCGTAAACACCTCCATCCTCAAGTCATCTTGTTTTAGAAAAACATAACCTAAATTTACAGCTTTACCTCTGTTCGTTACAAAGCACTGACACTGGAGACTCCTTCCATACATGTTAAGTAAACATCTCACAAAAAAACATTCACCATATCAACATTACACACATTTTTAAAAAATTTGTTTACGTGGCATGGCCACTACACAAGTCTGTGAATGAGCTGTTACTATAGAAACGATAATTAATCAACACCTTCTGACCAATCACAATAGAGAACTCAACAGCTCTGTGGTATAATCATTCTTTTATGTTCTGTCTACCGTCCTGACGTCTTTTGTTTACTTCCTCAGTGGTTCTCTCTCACTAATGTTGGTCTGTATTGTCTTTCATTTCAAATTCTTTTGATGTTCCTTATTCTCTCTTTACTTTGTAATTAAATTTTTACTCTTAGGGAAGATCAATATTAGATCCAAACGCAAAAACATCTTGTAAATTTTATTTTTTTCTTCCTACGTGATGCTTTTTATACAGTTTTAATTGTTAACCACCTACATGATGTCCAGTATCTTCACATGCACAAGCAAATCAGCACTTTATGATTATTTTGGATTTTAGTGAAAGTTAGTGAAGTGTCCATGCTGAACTAGTGTTCATTCTCACAGCATTGTGTGAATAGTGTGTATGGACACACACCTGCACTCATCACACTAAACTTGGCTGTGTTCCCCTGAGCAGGCTGCAGGCCAGACAGTTACACTATACAGACACACACACACACACACACACACACCCAACTCACCACGTCACTTATTAATTATGCATGTGCAGCGTTGTAAGCGTTCCATTTAAATTCAGCTACAGCTGTTTCATCATCCATAAATCATGCAGTCAGTCCAGCCAGATGTCACGTTACTCCCCGAGAAACCCCACGCTGCTCTGAGAGCTGATATTGAGCAGATTACATTTATATCCACTAAATGTAATTCATAAATAAGAGGAAGGTTTCACTGAGGTAAGGCCGAATAGTGAAAAAAATCACTTGTATAACTGGAAGGCTTTTGTTTAATTAGAATGTAATGTTGTGAGATGAAACTATGCTACACAGCACTGCGGTTTGTCTGACATTTCACACTGTAACTGCAAAAAAAAACACAATGAAAATGAGTGTTTAATTTGTTTATTCCTGTATGTATGTATGAATTTATTTATTTATTTATTTTAAACATAATATATTACTTGTTTTACATTGCAAATACATTGTTTTACATTGTTTTATGTGGATAAAAGTTGATGAAAGCTAATCTTGGCTATCTGCAGAAATGAATTTATTTGTTTGTTTGTTTATACACAATATCATATTGTTTGATTTACATAGCTAAAAGAAAAAAGATGTGAGAAAATGAAAAAGGTAGTAAAATAAACTTGTTTATTTATTTACTGCTCATTTATCTTCTTATACCTACTTATTTAATATTTAATATTAAAAAATATATACATATATTTTTTGTTTTATATTGCACAAAAGGAAAGAAAAAATCTGAGGAAAATCTGAGGTTATCTGAGGAAGACTTATCTTTGGACCTTGACTTTGTTTGATCTGATGATGACTTTTATTTTTAATTACATCATCATGATAGTATATGCTGCCCTCTGGGAAACTTAAATAGCACTTTAGGCCCAATCTGTCATTAGTAACGTGTCATTTATTGCTCTGTGTACTAAGCTTCATGGATTTCACAGAATAAACTGTGAGACAGGAGCTTTGCAGTTGTGGAGTGTTTAGAGATCGCCAAAATCCCCTCTGGGCTTTACAGATACTTTATATCCGAGGTATAGAACCTAATATCTTATCTTTGCTGGCTTCTTGAGCCTCATATTGCAAATCACACACACACACACACACACACACACACATGCACACATACCTCTTCAAATTACACGAGTAGCAACTAAAGAATTATTATGAAAACACAGCTTAGTGTACAAGCCATCATTTCAAGCCTGTGTGTTATGCATGCTATAGCCGGTGAGTATAAGATGTATTTGGTGTCTCTGTTCATGTAGATATAGAAATCACAGTTTAAACTGAATCAGTGTGCCACACAGTCGACAAAGTTTTCTTCTTTGTCCCTGGCCTTGGCAGCGATGACAATATTTCCAACATCAAACATCAGAATAGGGAAATAATGTGATCTCAGTGACTGTGTTATGGTTGGTTGTTGGTGCCAGTTTGAGTATTTCAGAAACTGCTGATCTCCTGGGATTTTCACACACAGTCTTTAGAGTTTACACAGAATGGTGTGAAAAACAAAAAAAACATCCACTGAGCGGCATTTCTGCAGGCCTGTTGATGCGAGAGGTCAGAGAAGAATGACCAGAGTAGTTTGAGATTACAGGAATGCTACAATAACTCAAGTAAACACTCTTTATAACCACGATGTGCAGAAAAGCATTTCAGCGTGCACAATACACCAAACCATGAGGCGGATGGGCTACAGCAGCATGGGGTTCCACTCCTTATCCTGTATCTGCATGATATTATACATTGCACTGTGACAATCCTGATTCATTTATTTTTATATAACATTTATAAAATGCAGTTTCCATGGAAAGAATTGCACTCTATAATTTAGCAATTGCTTTTTGTGCATCTGAAAATTCAAATCAAGTGTGGGGAAAAGCATGGAAGATAACCTAGCTTTTGACATAAAATATGCTTCATAAATTGCATGAACTCATTAAATTTAGCCTTTTATTTTGTATGTGGAAATAACTTATGACACTTATAAAATAGTTTCTGTGTTTTATGCTAAAAAATGTAACATATAAGAGGCATAAAAGAGACCAGTGTTGCAGAAACACCTAACAATGAAAATCAAAACGTGGTGTTGAGGGCGGAGCTTCATTAAATCTAATAGCCTCCTCACCTGTTAATGATTAACCAGAGAGTATAAAGAGTCATCATTCCAGCACTCACTTTGCCAAGAAACTCGATTCATGTTGGGTTCTTGACCATGAAATCTTTAAAAAAAAAAAAAAAAAAAAAAAAAAAAAAAAAAAAAAAAAACCAACACCAAAAAGAAAAGAACAGCATAAACAATAGAACAAAAGCATGAGACAAGTTTGCACAAGAGAAAAGAAAGAAGTACAAAATAACAGAAAGAGATTTGAAGCTTTGGGACAATATCTATTATTAAAAGCGCTATACAAATTGAAAATTGAGGCTGGGAAAAGAAAGACGAGCTCTCAGTGTCCTGGCTTTCTTAATGGTGTTTCAGCTGCGTTGCGCCTTTTTGAATCGTAATTGCTTGATTGTGTTCAGTGATTTCCTTGAGCCTGCGAGTGGATTTAGCTCTGCTAAATGGATCTTTAAATGTGTGCAATTTCCATATCCATCAATGCAGCTCTGCATGGCACTGGCACACTAGCGCACTTGTTAGGTTAGGCTTCCTTGCGAGGCATTATATACAGTGCAAAGCATAAACTGGGGCATATAATATAACACAGCACAGTTGTACTTATAGAGGCTTCCATAACAAATCTGCATTGGTACAGGCTGATCTGCTAAATTTAAACCAGCTGAAACAGTGTCCATGCCATTGCAAGATACAGTTAAAAGGAAAATCCACCCTGAATGACCATTTATATAGATTTAAATTGCATATTAATCTATATAAATCTTTACCCTGGGCTTGTCAGTGGAATCCAAGATTGATTATAGTTTAAACCAGCTCTCTCACCTCCTCATCTGTACACTCTGCTCAAACAAATCTGCTTCCAAAGCTTCAGATTTAATGCTAATACTGCCAGTTTCATCACTCTCATCATCTCCTAGATCACTAACTAGCCGAGCCGAGTCTCTGCTGTAACTGCGTCATATAGCTGCATTGCATTGCAACCATGTCTCCACTGCTTCTATATTGGAGTTCTCATTAATAGAACATCGAACATCACAGGAAAATGATAACCGAAAAAAGAAGTGGCTGTTATCACTTATGTTTGAGATTGTTGAAGGTTTTTTTCTCCTATTAAACTCCATTGTAACTGTGCTAGCAATAGCAATGTCTTGCTGATATGAGAACTCCACACAACCACTAACGTCTTGCAGGAATAATGAAAATCCCGCACCAAATGACAAATTAGCATCAGAATCACTGAAGATAAATATTTCAGTATAAAGTGTCTCAGACATTCCTTTAATTAAAAGCAATTTACAGAAGTACCATTACTGCTTCATCTGAAAAATCTACGATAGCAACGTAGGCATTTTTTGGTCATGGTGGACTAAGTTGAAAAAAGTTCCCTTTCCAGAAAAGTGCAGCATTATATCATTTTTGTCATACTGAAACTTTAACAGCGCTGAGGGAAACGTTGGTATTCCTAATGGCTTTCCTTTGTTTTCAGTGCCACCATGCCATTATATGACTTAGAGATTTGTTCTAGCTAGCTTAAGCTAGGTGTTCATAAAGTATCTCACAGTTTTTTCAAAACATGAACCACTTGAAAGGTGATTGTATTGTGTTTTTATGTCAAAAGCATAAATACAAAAGGTACATTTGGTGGTGGATCCAGAGACTATACTGGGAATACACCCTGGATGAGATGCCAGGCCATCGCAAGGCGCACACAGACACACATTCACGCAATTTAGAGTCACCAATCCACCTCCCACAGAGGAAACCTGAGAACACAGAGGAATTCTGTACGGGGAGGAACATTTGACTGAACTCCAAGCTCAAGATTGAATCCTGGAACACTAGACTAGACACTAGAAACTGAAAGCTCCACTGTACCACTTTATATCCCTGATGAAAAATACGGGGTTGTGCAAACTGGCTTTCCTCCCAGCATTTTTCATTTTACATATTACCTTCATCACTGGTTCCCTCCATCTTGCTATCCATCACCTCCTTCTGCCTCCATGTGCCACTCTGAGACAGCAAAGGGATTTCACTCCACATGAAGATGGAGTGCTGGTATCTGCTTTGCTTCAAACCTAGGTTGGGAGTGGTGTGCTTCACTTCTCGCCTCATAAATCTCTGACATTTCCTCTGAGCTGCAGTGGCAGGTGCTGCATTTTGTTTGACTTCTTTAGCAGCGGCTCCTCTACTGTACAAACCCACTTGAGTAACAATTTGCTCGTAGTGTTAGAGGCATCTGTCAGAAGATTTGAGACGTTCCTGAATCCCACCCAGGAACTTCCGTCAGTATCTGTTCTGTGCTAATGATAATTCCAAGAGTTGCAGCTTGAGTTCAGTTTAAAGTCAGGGTTTTGCCAGGAATTACGATCAATAGCCATTTTCACTCATTACTCCTCAGAGAACATGTCCTAGTTTAATGCCAGAAAGAAAAAGCATTGACCAATGGGACAGATTTTCACTCCCACTCTACTTCAGTGTGCAGACCTCTTTCATGTGAATAAAATGGTGGAACCAGAGGGACGGTTTAGTAGCAAATTGCATTTTTGTAGCAAATTGCAAGATCTTCATGAGTCAGGGTCTTCAGACTTTCAACTGAAGCGCTCCAGGGTGGCACAATTCTTCAACTCAGAATCCAGCAGTGGCTCATAATCCTGTCTCATCTGTTGATAACAGCAGCACTAGCAACTAGCATAATAATGGCAAATGCATTTTAGGTAAGATAGCCCAATGTCAAGTGGGCCAGAATTAAAAAAAAAAAAAAAAATCAGTTTAGTAGCCCAATGAAACATCAACATCTCCTCTTAAATATTAAGAATTTATCTGGAAGTTGCATTCCAAATGCGCAACAGGATAGAACATCCTTCATCTATTAAATAGACTGCAAAATATTAGAAAATTTTTCAGTTTATATATAAAAGCTTTCACGTTCACGTTGCTGTGAAACCTCATGGTTATGTCAAATTTTTTAGCTTGCTCATGCACAATTACTAATTAGCACATTTTCTGAATAGTTGAGTTCATGGTCCTTGGTTGTATGAGCAAATAGAGCAATCAGGGCTAGGTTTCCCAATAACATCGTACCACAAAGGTAGACCAAGCATCACTACTCTCTCTACCATGTAAAATGGGTTTTATATGTTCATGGATGGAATTATTGGAGTATTTGGCCTTGATTTCCTCAGTTACTGTACCATTGACACCATGATTTTTTTTTTTTTTTAATCTGTAAGCAGTATATGCAAGTGCTTGGCCCCCTGAGCCACCATATACACAGTATTTGGACCCAAATAGAATGTCACTTCGCCCCAAAAGGTATGAATATCAGTGGAGAAAAAATAGAGATGGATATCTATGGCTGACTAGAGCCAGTGTTAATTCTGACCCATTCAATCCATTTTTTAAAATGACATTTTTACTGTTTATATGACCATTTTAAAATTAGCCTGACTCAACTGAACTACGAAAATCAGTCTTTCTCTAGACTGCTGTGTTGTGCTTTCTGTCCACCAGTCGCCTGAGGTTTTGTTAAATTGGTTTTGTTAGTACATATTTGTGCACAGGAGTCCAAAGCCAAAGTGCTTTTAATTTGCAATGTTTACTCTGCAATCTAATCAATCTAAAACTTTCTAAAGCTTTCTTTGCCACAAAGAACATTTTGTAAGCCAAGACCTAAAATGCATAGTGTGCCACTGCATTCAGCTTAACAATATCTGGAGCTGAAAGGGAAATGGCTTCTAAGAAATGGAATTAAAATGCAGACATGCTCGCTTAGCATATTAAAGATGTTGTCAGCACACAAGTCGTGATGTCGTCTAACAATTCCTGGCGTAGCAGTTTTCATTTTTTTCACCCCTCTAATTTCAGTGCAACATTTCAACAAGAAGTAGTGGCTTGTCAAACATTATGCACAGTCTAATGGATGCTAATTTCACTTGTATTCAGATGAAACAGTTTATTATATAAACAGTAGTGTGCTAAGCTTGGTGAAATTAATGCTTTCATTAAAGCATGTGATTATGAAGTGTAATGTAGTGTATAATGTGCACAAGCGTCAGCACTGAATCCTATTAATTAACTCGGGCTTCTGTTTAAACTTCTGATATGTTCCAGTAAATGAGGCCAGAGGTTAGTGAAATGCTGCTATATGAAAATAATCAATGATGAGATGGTGTGATGAATCAGCGTTACTGTTTGCACCCAGAAGGTGATTATTTTCCAATAATAGCACTCCCTGTAGTGCTTTTTCCTTTTAAAACTCAGCAGTTTGATGACACTAATTATTTTCACTAATATATTTTTAATAAAACTCTTTGTGTGAAGCTTGTGCCACACAAGACCCTGCGAATGAGTTATTATACAAGAGTGTACTAATATAAACCTGTGATCTGAACTGTCACAGCTGCTGTTATAGAAAATTAATCAACACCTTCTGACCAATCAGATTTGAGAAGTCGACAGCGCTGCGGTATGGATTCGTTGCGTATTGAAAACAAAACAATATAAAAGAAGCAAACAGGAATTCACCCTGAAGAAATACAAGCTGGCAGTGAGGCATGTAAAAGCTTCCCTTAAAGCCAACATAGTGAAGCTTAGACGACCATCATGAATAATGCATTATTGCGGATGTGTGCAGAAACGCATGGATTCTGCTTTTCATTGCCTTGTCTCATTCGTGATGGTTCCTGGCAGCTGGAGGACTAACATTTAAAAGTTGTTCCACTGTGTGATATCCACGTCTTATGAATTCAAATCCTATGGTAATGAATTTGTACAGGCTGCTAATACACATTTTCCCAGTTCAGGGTTGCTATGTAGCAAGTCATTAGTGAAGCAAAATTGTTCACTCTTCATCGAAATGTCAGGGACAGTTGTCTCAGTTTAATCGTTTTCATAGAATCCAGCAAATGATTTCATTTATCAAGTCATCATTTCAGTTAATTGACTCATTAGAGAGAAGTGAAATGACTTTGTTTTAAAAGAATTCCAGCATGTAAGGAATCGCCCCTTCCTCTCCCCTTCTGTATTTTCACCATTAAATTGAGTTTCATTTAGTTTTTTTTAATGATCTAATATTTTATTTAAACTCTTCTTTTATTGAATGCTTTTATTTCTTCTGTAAACTGACCTCTATATTTTTTAGTGTTGTGTCATTTTTTAAAGCAATTTGAACTGATTTTTGTATGAAATGCTATATAAATAAAGTATTATTATTATTATTATTATTATTATTATTATTATTATTATTATCCATCTTCAACAGTCACTTACTGTCCTTTGATACGGGTATATTAGTTAACATACCACATTAGAATGTACAAAGTATTAGAACAAAAATATTAATATAAACATTATATAAATTACAGCCAGAACTACTGCCAGGGCCGCTGTTAGGAAATTATTCAACACCTTCTTTTCAAGAATTCTGCAGTGCTGTGGTATAAAGATTTATACCTGGACTGAATATTGTTAATCAATGAATCTTTGTCTAATCAGAAGATTAAAGCTCTTACATTTGTATGAAACCGTTTGGCCACCCCAGGCCAAATTACTTTCTTTTTTTTTTTTTTTTGTAAATGTTAATGCACAGTTACTTTATAGTAAGTGTTTGGACACTCTTCCAGTTGTAAAGTCTCAGAATGTAATTAACTCATTAGGCCTTAAAAGACTCATTAGTACTTGTTAGGCAGGTAAAGAATTGTCATTAGGAATAGCATAATAAATACTCTGACTCTTCAAACCCTGTGTTAATGTATTCAAATTAGCACAGAAGTGGGAAGTCAGAGCTCGGAATTCCATCATTTGTGATCTCTGTGCATTCGAGCTACAAAGTGGGGTTAAAAAACATGGACGTCTCCATGTTTGTCTTTTGTTAGCAACAAGCTAGCTAGCTAACTGTGAGTGATGTGTATTTTCCACTTCAAGACCATGAACTCTACAGTCTGTGTTGAACATTTTAACAACTTAATGTGTGTATGTTTATTTGATCTAAAGCAAAATCTCATTAAAAGGTAAGAAGTGCTGTTTTGTTTATGCTGCTGCTGTGCACAGCCATGTTGATTTGACATCACTTGCTGAACTCAGGGGGTTGAGGAGACCGTCCTGTCTTTTTGAGTACGAATTCCAGGTTCTTTGTTTTTCCCTAGTCAGAGATTACAAGTTTACAACATTTTTATTCGAATAAAGCATAACACTCAACAACCATGGTTCCTCAAAGCAGCTGACTGAGGATCTGAAAATGAAGCTAATTGATGCCTACAAAGCAGAGGAAGGCTATAAAAAGATACCAAAGTGCTTCCAGCTTGCAATTTCCACTGTCTGAAATGTCATGAAGAAATGGAAATTAAGGGAAACTGTGGAAGTGAAAGCAAAACCTAGAAGACCAAGAAAACTTTCAGAAAATAAATAAAGTAAAGTAAAACCTCAGTATAACACTAACAACTGTCTACCAAATCTGTTCAGATCAACTACAAGAGTAAACTTTTGGTATAGTATTGCACTGTAATGATGAAGAAAGGGATGAGATGCACTTAACAGATAACAGAGAAAACCTCAGTTTTTCAGTATTTTGCCTTCATACGAACCTCCTAACTTGCTGATGTTGAAACACTGAGCAGCTCCTGTGTGGCCCCTCAAAAAACCATCAATACTGTTCAAGTCCAATACGTTTAAAGACATCAGGCTTTGGTCAGCATCAAACAGGAGAGATCAAACAGGTCCTGGCAGGAGAGAATCAAGGGAGCGTGAAAATACAGGTGCTCTAGGGCAGATTACCAAACCGATCCGTGATAAGCAGACAAAATGAGAGAACCAAATCACTGACCAATGTCCAGGCCAGCTGAGCTTATAATAACGCATTAGTGGTGGTGATGGAGATGTTCACATCTTACAAACGCTCGCTCATTTGTCTTGCGGGGAAAATAAGGAGAAGATGTGAGACCTCACTGATTATACGAGTCAGGAGTTCATCCATCAGGGGTGTGTCTGGACGCTGGCTTCTAATTTATTACTGTGGCCTTGTAGTCTGTGTTTTTAGAGCACGTTTAAAAAGGGAATTGAGCATTGAGATGTCCATTGCAGGATCAAGGATGAGCCCTTACATCGTTTACAATTTTCATTTCACACAATGTTACACAAATAAACTGCAACTATGAGATATTCTAGGGTTATTCATGTTGAAATATTAATTTATATCAGAATATTCAAATGGCATAACAGAACATTAACCCATTTAAACCTGGTCAGTATTATGAGCAAAAATAAAGTGTTTTTATGGAAAAGCAAGAGCAAGAGATATTTTAAATGATTATATATATATATATATATATATATATATATATATATATATATATATATATATATAAGTGTAAAACTACTGAAAATGCTTGTTTTGCTTACTTTTCTAATTTAGTACAGAAATTTTCATTGCAACGTATATTACTAGCAATAACCTGAGTGAAAATTAGAATTTTAGTAGTATTTTCATGAGTTTCTTAGTATTTGGTACATCCCACTTTTGCTTTCTTCCTTGTGGACTTGAGCTAGCACGGACTTCATAAATCTGTGTAAAACATGAGTCTGAGCTGACCTGACGTTCAGCTAGACTAGAGGAAAATCTGAGCTTCTGTACGAAGTTGTTAACATGGTCAATATCACAGATT